>NC_135784.1:252721927-253021927 GCF_051106095.1 Pogona vitticeps | reverse complement strand
GTCTTTCCTCAGCCTCTGACAGGGGACATTATATCTATCTTCTTTGCCCCCCCAAAAAACCTTCTGAGGTGCAACACCCCATGGGAAGCAAACACACACCAACACATGCACAAAGAATGACTTGATTACCATATGCTGCTGTAAACCTATTAATAATAAATCAGTTATTAGTGAAGCAGAATCTGGCAGATCTTATTTATGAACTAGGATGAGGAGAAGGGGTGTAAAGCCCAGAAACAAAGCATGTCCTTTGCATATAGGGTGAGTTCAAAAATATCCCACATAGCAGAGCTGTCTGTTTCTTGATCACGCCACAACAAGTAGACCAAGCTAGAGAAATAAATTATTTGACAGCAGAAACTAGCCTTGTACTGTTATGAGGTCATGTTATTAATGGAAGTGGTGTACTGTGGTGCCTCGCTTAACGGCGATAATCCGTTCCAGGAAAATCGCCGTTAAGCGAAAACATCGTAAAGCGAAAATAAAAAGCCCATTGAAACGCATTGAAAACCTTTTAATGCGTTTCAATGGGCTTAAAACTCACCGTCCAGTGAAGATCCTCCATACAGCGGCCATTTTCGCTGCCTGTATAGCGAGGAATCCGTCTCTAACCACAGCGGGGAGCCATTTTATTTACCTGGTGGCCATTTTGAAACCACTGATCAGCTGTTGAAAAATAATCATTTTGCAAAGAATCGGTTCCCAAAGCAGGGAACCGATCATCGTAAAGCAAAATTCCCCCATTTAGACCATCATTTTGCGATCGCAAAAAGATCGTCGTAAAGCAGATTCGTCGTAATGCGGGGCAATCATAAAGTGAGGCACCACTGTAGTGGTATATTTGGAGGTACAGGTGCCCATCCAAACAGTCCCCATAGCCCCCTTTCCATAGGGACCGACCAAAAATGCAAGCAACTACATCAGTCAATCTCTATCAACAAATGAGAAGCTGGTAAATAAATCTGCTTACGTCTGGTGTCCATTTGTCCCAGACTGGGTTGGATATATTTATACAGGAGCTGCAGTGGGGCCTTTGGACTGAAAGTTGCAGCCTGGTGGGGATGAAGGGCATACTCCAAGTAGCCCTCGCTGTGGCAGTGCTGCAGAATGGGAAGCCAGTTTTTGTGAGCTCCCAATAGGCACACCAGGTACTACTGCACCCAGTGTTGTGGGAACCAGGATCCAGAGATTCCCTTGCTCTGATGATGGGTGCTGGGTGGGAGCTGACCTGGCTGCTGGTTGTCTAAGTTCAAGGTTTGGATTACTGACAGCTGGGAAGAGACTCCTTGTTTTAACCAACCAACTGCAAGCTGCCCTGGGGACAGCTTGGGACAGGGATTTGGGACTCACGTCTTGGGGGTCAGGGAAAGGGTAGGAGGTACCCAAGGACCCTGCCCCAGGTTTCCACACTACATTCAGGCCCCTTTGCAGGTGATGGGTTGTTTAAAGTTGAATCAATAAAGTGGCCCTAGTTAACTCCAACAACTGTGTCCGTCTCTTTATTCCAGGAGTGAGTGGGCAATGTGTCCCCAAGTTGATTATGGTGACCTTTTCCAGTGTTCACCCTCATAGCACTCATAAACAGCATATGTGTAGGGGAACAGTCTGATAGGCTTTGTAAATGGTTCCCCATTCTACAATATTTAAACACCATAGCTGGATATATGTATTCATCATAAAAACACCAAATAATTTGTTTAGAACAGAGATTGCCAGAGTGTGAGTGTCCTGGTGATGTACTGTTTGCGAAAGATGTTAGGTAGTGATTGCCAGCTATTTAGAGTCAAGAAAGAGTAGATGCCATGGTCATGTCATGCTCATGAATTTCATGTGAGATATCAGATAGATCACATTACCAATATAAAAGCAAAGCAAAGCAAAATGTTCTACTCATATACAACCCCATAGTGCTTATAGCACTCTCTGGGCAGTTTACAATTTTTAATTAATTGTGCAAACTATAAATTGCCTCAATTAACTACTGATCTCAGAAGGTGAGAAGGCTGAATCAACCTTGAGCTGGCTACCTGAGCCTGTAATATAACTCAGGTTGTGAGCAGTCTTCACAGAAGTACTGCATGTTAACCACTGGACCACAATACATAAATATGCTAGATTAGCCCCCTCCAACAGGTAGGCCTCACCTGTTTTGGGCTATAGCACTTGCCATCCCAATGGGCCATACTGGAGGGCATTGTCTGTCCTAGCAGTTAGGAATTGCAGTCCAGAACATAGGGAGGTTACCATGATGGAAGGAACCATGCTAGATAGATTCATCTAGCAATATTTTGTTATTTTCCAATCTGCATGCAAAACATATACAGAAGACCCTTTAATAGTCTGTCATGTGCACTTCATTGTGCTATTGGCACACAAAAACTGCTTCTGTACACAATAGTACCACACACAAACTGTAAAAACGATCCTCTCTAAACACAATAAATAAAACAGTTCATTCATTTGGTTCCAGTCTAAAGAAAATAGAGAGCAGATGGTTAACTCTTAATTTCAGATTCAAATTTGAGACAGTGCTGGCCTCCCGCAGCTCCCAGTCACTGCCTCATTAATGAAATGTTAACCTCAAACACTAATTAAAATAAAATAATAAAACAGTTACCATTCAAACGAAAATGTAATAGAGGAGGCACACATTTTCTTTCTTAAGAAAATGAAATGAAATAAACAGACCAGTTCCTCTAAATCAGTGGTTCCCAACCTTGGGTCCCCAAATGTTTGTGAACTGCAGCTCCCAGAAGCCATCATCAGTAGCTGCGCTGGCAAGGACTTCTGGGAATTGCAGTCCGAAACTGTCTGGGGGACCCAGGGAACCACTACTCTAAACCATGCATAACTTTTCATATCAACCGGACTTTATAAAGCACACATTCTTTTAAAAACAACAACACTTTGTTCTTCGCATAATTAGAAACCTAGTCACCAGCCTTTGTGATAAAATGCTGTGGAAAGTCAAAGACAAAAATGTAAATCTGGTGTAATAAAATTCCATTACATCTGAAAATGAAATAAAATTCCAGGAGCCCATAAAACACCTCACTGCCCTCAAATACATACAAACGCCCACAAAATGAAATCACTATGAAATGAAATAAGGGAAAAATACAACCTAATGGTTTCTGTTCTTTGTAAGAAAAAAGAAAAATCCTCAAGACGCCAGATTTCATTGAGTGCATAATATATACATAAAACCCACTTATCTGTATGAAACACCTTGGGATGACTGTTTTATATTATTTGGGCTGCATTTCTCCACTACTAACAACATCACCAGGAGTTGGTATAACAAGATAAATTTATCTCTGCCCTGGTTAATCAGCTTAGTTGGTGAGTACCTCACTGCACAAAACATTTATGGACTGATACACTATCAGAAACAGATATTCTGCATCGAATGCTCTGGGCAATGGACAAGATACATCACATTCAGAAGACGTATTCTGTCCATCAAGCCACAGTATGCCATTTGTGGGCAGAGAACTAGGGGTAATGTGGGGTGGGATTTTACTGAATTTCCAACAGTGTCTCAGAGGCTATAGAAAAGCATCTCTTCCCCCCCCCCCGAGGAGTTTTTGGTTTTCTGCATTGTTGCTGAAAATGTCAATAAGAATAATTCTTTTGGCACCCTGATCACCATGTCACATCTTCCACATGCCTCATCCCTTTTGTCATTCTGTACAGCTGTAAACTGAATTCTCGGGCCCTTTAACTTTTTTTTTTCTGATGTCTTTCCATCATGTTTTTATTACTTCTTGCTAAAAGTATTTTTCCCTCCATTTCTCAGCCATTTCTTGGATCCATTTCTTGGATCACTTGAAGTTATTGAGCAGTTATTGAGCTTCCATCGTAGGCAAAGTGACTGAGACTGGAAATTCCTGAACATGACAACTGAATTTCCTTGACTGGATTTGCTGACAAATTTTATTACATCGTGAGTATTAATTGAAGGCTGTATTGGGATTAAAGGTAACATCGATGACAGGTGAATAATAAGGTTGACAAGAATTTAGGGAATGTGACATTTACAAAATGACTAATGAGGGTCTTTTTGCATTTTTTGTATCATACTTTTTATTAACCCAATCCATTTTTTAAAAAATCAGAAACTGTTCTAATGTAAGATGTAGTACTCTATTACTACAATATCTTACTTCTAGCTCCATCAAGACTCATTTGGTGTGATAATTGGACCATTCAAGAAACAGAGTGAATGAGAAAGATGTGCAGATTTCTGTCGGCACGAATGTTATTATATTCAAATAGCCCACGTCTTATTACAGTTGGGGGGAGGGGGGAAATCCTTGAACTGCATTACATCAGAACACAACAGCACCCATCAAATTTCTGACATCTTATATCCAATAGGAAAAATCAAAATACAATATTCATTTGTCAAGGAGTTCTACTGAAAAAAAGAGAAAGAAACAGCATGGCGCCACAAAAACCTGTGTTTGGAGCACAGTGTGATATTCATAAATAATGAATGTTATCCTATGCTTCAAATGCAGGTTTGATGCAACATGCTGTTTCTAATCTGGAAGAAACGTTTCAAAATATGACAATGTGGAATTTAAAAAACAGATATGAGTAAGCAAATAGCTTCTTTTAAAAAATCTCAACATATGGGCAGATAGGGTGGGAAAATTTATCAAATTAGTTTAATGGTGGAAGATAATATATCCAGTTTCTTGAGGGTGGGTATGAAGGTTCTTCCTTCACACCAGGTGGATAAATATCCTTCTCAGGCTTGCACACATCCACCACAGACTCCCTTTCAACTTTCAACATTTATTTCTGGAACTTCCAAAAAACTGTTAACATCAACCTTAAAGTCCAACAACTTGTCTCTACCCAATTTCTTCTCTTGAGGTGTAAATGGGTTTTCTAAAGCATATTCCCACTGCCTGCATATATTCCTAGAGTCCACCTCCATTAATGTTGGCTTTGGTAGTACTGGAAACAGGGGCACCTCTTCCTTGGGCTGGACTCCAGCTCCGGGAAGGTCATCTACTGGGTTCAGAACATCCCAGGGTCTGGGGCTGTTGACTTCTCTATCTCATGCATAACCATTCATCTTGCCCTTTCTCTTTTCTCCCTTTCTATCTTGGTTCTTTCCTCCCAAATCTTTCTACCCCACTCTCAGGCTCCTTTTCCCCCCACTGAGAGGGTTTCTGGATGGTAACCCTCTCCTTCTTTCAGCTACCTGAAATGGGGAACCATCAATCTTTCCCATCAGCGGGTCCAGGAATTTTCTCCAAAATCCACTCTCACCCTGGTGGGAGTACCTTTTCTGCTTTTCTTGGCTCCTCTTGCTTATGCTGTCCTTTCTTTCAATACCTCTCTCTTATATACCCTGTCCTCCCACTTCCCTTTTTGTGGCTCCTCTAATGGGCTTCCCCTCTCATTCCTACCTTTTATAACTGTCCAGTCCCTTCCTCTACCATGTCTTCTCTTAGTTCCGGCGTCTCCTCCTTTCTTCCTTTTCCTATGCTGATTTTCCCCCTTAGCTCTAATGCTCTACCTGTGCCCATGTGTTCCCCGATATTTCTCTCCCTCTTTTCTTGTTGAATGGATGACACTTGGGTGGAGGTGCCTTCAGACCAGTCCCTGGACTCACAGTGGGGCTCATCATTATTAATGGTTGTGAATGAGGTTGAGGCAAAGAGGCAGTCCCAAAACCAGCAAAATCAGGGAGCTGGACGGGGACAGATTGTATTTGTCTTCAGTGTAGAAGGAACTGTCACTCTCAAATTGGCCTTCTCAGCCACACTAGACGCTGTTCCAAGTCCTCTATTCAGAACATGTTAAAGTCTCTCAAGACTGAAGGATGCCTAATCTAATCAATGAGGAGCACAGCCTCTTCTCTCTCTTTCTGTCTCTCTCTCTCTCTTGAGGGTGGGTATATATGCGTTCCTATGGGGGAAAAACTCACCTTTAAGCGAAAATCCTCCATCCGGCCACCATTTTCGCTGCCCAGTAAGTGAGGAAAGGGTGCAAAAACACTATGGGTGACCATTTTATTTACCTGGTGGCCATTTTGGAACCACCGATCAGCTGTGCGAAAACAGGGCATTTGCGATGATCGTTTCCGTGCAATCATCGCAAATGCCCCGTTTTCGCCCAGCTGATCAGCGGGGCTTCGGGAGGATGATGGGGAAAAGCGCTTCCCCCCCATCATCCCGAAGCCTGCATTTTCGCCCAGCTGATCGGCGAGGCTTCGGGATGATGGGGGGAGCGCTTTCCCCCCATCATCCCGAAGCCTGCATTTTCGCCCCGCCGATCAGCTAGCGAAAATGGGGCGTATGGGGAAAATTGCAAAGCGATTTTTCCCCATAGGGAACATTGCAATGCGATCGCAAAAGCGATCGCAACATCTTCATCGCTATGCGGATTCGTCGTTAAACGGGGCGCCCGTTAAGCGAGGCACCACTGTATATATATATATATTTCTGCCACTTAATATTCTGATAAACATTTTGCATTCTCTGCAAAACATGAAGCTTTTCAATGCACTCTGCATTCTATGTATGATCTGTCTGGGAAGTGCTGAATGAAGGTTTTTTTAAGGTCTCTTTGAATTTGTACTTTGAAGACATCTGCAGATCTGACATTAGAAATAATGCTTATGCAGAATGAGAGACACTGCGGGGATTAAGTATAACTTTGACCACGCAAAATCCACACTAGTAGCATTCTGAAGTAAAATCATCCTTGTTGCACAATTAAATAATTAATATTGCAATATTATTCTGTAAAGTAAAATACCCCTGGTGACACCCTCATCAATATATAACATGGCATAATGTTTGTGCCTGTCTGATGAACTGCTGGAGAGCTTAGTGGTTAAGTAGGGAGTTTGATTGCCCACAGTGGTTCCTTAACAGGGGCTGGACTCCCTTCCAGATCTGCAGTTCTATGATTATTATTATATCATCCCTATAAATGGTGATCCCCATAAATGAATTAATGAATTGTGAAGAGCTTCCAAATAAAATTCTACAATAGGCTTCTTTTTCTTGGGAAAGATGGAATGAGAAAAACCAAAATCTCAGGAAAATGAACTATAAAAATGTCTCCAGAGAAATTTCAACTTGGCTTTAGGAGAGGGGAAAAAACGTGGGCAACCAATTTGTTCACGTACTTCAGTGCGTCTTTATTTCTTATCCATTTCCTTTCTCTTTTGGAGAATAGGTGTCTCTCAAAATTGGAAATAAACTTTCTAAGTCTGCTGACATGTCACGAAAGTTGAGTATAGATGGGAATAGAAGAAGCTTTTTTAAAAGAAAGAAAGAAAAGCATTGATTACTATGGGAAAGTGGAATGATAGGGAACAGAGATACGAAAGCGATACAAAAGAAATTTCCACCACCAGAAGAGAAAATGATAACCTGAAAAGAAAGTATATTTCCGATTTCAAAGACATTTCTCTGAACAGATTCATCTCTATGGTTCTGTTATCAAAGGGAAGATTTATTGCAACTTCAAGACACTCATTCTGACACAAACATAAGCACTCTGGGGTTATCTTAAAGTGGCTAGGTATAACTGTGACCCAACAGGGCTACTGAAGATGAATCAACTCTCCTGAAAGACTCTCGACTCTCAGATAAGAGCTGTCTAATAGCTGTTGAAATCTTAAGACAGTAAAGAAAGTATTTACGTGAGCCTGATGGCTAAAACACAGCTCCTAAGTGTTTAGGAAAGTGGTTATCATTTACCCCCTTCTTTCCTTATTGATGATGCACTGGAGTCATGTCCTTGAGTAAACTACAGGTGGCCTATGGATGACCCTGAGGCATTAAAGCAGATGAAGTGGGCATTGTGAGCAAGGGTACTCAGTTGTTGACTTCCATGTTGCAGCCTCTTTTCCTTGTGATTTTAGAAAGAGAGATGTGTGCAAATATGCCATTAGAGAGAAAGCTTTATTTATTATCCATTATCTTCTAATTTTTGTGAATGGTCAGAATATTACTAAGGAAGCATAGGTGAATAACTTTAGAGGTCTTCCGCACTCTTGTATTGTACTGCGTTGTTCTGCCACTTTTATTGAATGTTTAGTGGTAGGTGGATAGGTATTTTGTGACAGACAAACACAACCAAGTGGTGGACTCAGCTGCCTCTATAGGTCAAGTGAGCCATTCTTTGCCAGAATTGGGTAGCAGAAATTAAAAGAGGCAGCCTCTGTTCTCTGGAAATAATACTTGGCATTGACTGATCATATTCAGTCATCCTGCAGCCACAGGAAGTCAATAATTTAGACAGGATATTTAAACAAGAAAACACAGTTGAATATTTATTTATTTAATTTATTTATTTATTCTATTTATATCCCGCCCATCTGGTCGTTGTTTAGAAGTCTTCCACACTGTTGTTTTATCCTGCATTGTTCTGTCTCCTTCTCAAAATATAGGGGGGAAAGGCCATATGCCACTGCTTTTCAGATTGGCCTAGTTGGATGTACCCATTTGAAGACAAATTAGAACATGGACTGGGGCTGGTAAGAACAAGAGAGAGGTGTCTATGTAGGAAAAAAAGGTGGGATTATGTAAAGATAATAGTGGTAACAGAGCTGATAAATTAGCACTAATGGTAGGAAGTGACATTGCACTAAGCTGCTTCCTCAGAACAAAGAGATACTTAAAAATGCTTCAAGGAGTAATGAAATTGAGCAGAAAGTCAGGAAAAAAGCAGAACAAGATAAGAGGAAGATCCCCTTGTTGCCTTCTTTTGTAGTTCAACAAAAGCTGGAATTATAACTACACAATTTGCAGCAGAGCAAATCAACAATCTACAAGGCAATTCTAAAAATGCCCAACCAAATTTTGTTTTATAACTTTGGAACTGGACTTCAGCACCAAATTTGACACACAGCAGACACTTTGCTCTTGCTCTGAGCCAAATTTGGGGAAATTTGGGCAAAGGGTTTTCAAGTTATGACTTTTAAAAGTAAAACTGGTCCCCCTCCCCATGCAGAAACAACCAACTTGATTCATCCCCAGATTTCAAATAGCTGATATAAATTGAAAAGACTTATCTTGCTTATCTTGAAAGAGAATGGTTAGCTCCACATGCTTTTTTTTTTAATTTGGAAATAATGCAGGCTGAAGGGGCTACAATATTGACCATTAAAACATGCCTTTCTTTTGTTACAAGCAGAGCATGCATGGAACACACTTACCAACAAGAGTGTTGCAAAAGAGCTACAAGCTTCATGGCTGTCAAAACACAGCCATGAGAAATGTTTTGTGTTTGGATGAGAAGTGGTTGACTGATGAAAAAAGGAGTCGGCTTCTGAGATTTTCCCTTGTTTGGTGTCACTTCATGAACGGTAGTGAGCACAAGAGGGTATCCTGTAGACCAGTGATCCCCAACCTTGGGCCTCCAGATGTTCTTGGACTCCAACTCCCATAAGTCTTCACCAACACCTCTGCTGGCCAGGATTTCTGGGACTTGAATTTCTGGAGGCCCAAGGTTGGGGACCACTGCTGTAGACCATCTTGACTGCTGCCATTGGTGTACTCAACTTTGCTATGTAAAGTTTGGCATCATTTTTCCTGCTGGCAATGCGGGCACCATATTGTGCAGCCATTTCAGGCATTTTGAATCATGGATACAGAAACACAATATCCTACATTCATAAACCAGAGGTTTTTCAAAGAATCGAATCAGTTGTAGGGCCAGTAGATGTGTCTATATGAAGTTCTACATAGACAATTAAATTGAACCCCACAAAATAGCTAGTTGCCCCAAATCATAGTTCAACCCAGTTAAAATGTTTTGCTTTGAGCAGATGGTGCCATATATGTGCTCTGAGTTGCTTTTCGCCTGAGTAAAATCTTTGACATGAAGTATGGTGAAAATACGATATTAGGACATGAACAACTTGATATGTTCTGGGACTCTAAAGTTTTCAGATGCACTTCACTGATTCCCAGTGATCTATGTTATCGACAAAACCATAATTATTCCCGAAAGCTCTTGGCTGTATGGAAATTGAGCCCCTTTTTAATGTGTACAATATTTAATTTCCCCATCAATGAGCACATTTATTAAAAGATCATCCCACCAGAGAGATACTAAACCTGATGTGCAGTAAGCATACCTATCTTGTGTTCAGAAATTACATGTATACAAGTAATGCATATTAATAGGCTCAAAGAATTATGAGACTGAGTATTGTTATTCACATAAAAAATTTTCTATGACCCTACTGTTTTGAATGTAAGAAAAGTGAAATTATAAATAGGTTTAGAGTGAGAAAAAAAATAAGCTTTGGGAAATAACAGACAAATGCTTTCATTTTATCCTCTATTTATTTTGACGAGGATATTATAGATTATGATACATTTCAGGACTCTCACTTTCATCATCCCAAAATTAATATGGCTGAAGTATGACTCATAAGAAGATGCTCTGAGCATCTGCTCTGCTGGAATAATGAATACCTATCTCTAGCCTGCTAAGAAATATTGAATAATACAGTGGTGCCTCGCAAGACGAATTTAATTCTTTCTGTGGTTAATGTTGTCTTGCAAAAAATTCATCTTGCAAAACACGTTTTCCCATAGGAATGCATTGAAATCTAATTAATGCATTCCTAAGGGCAAAAAAAAAGTCAGAACAAAGTGAAATTTGGTTTACTAAGGGTTTATTAAGTGCTCTTTAAAGTCATACATATTGTGCAGATGATTTAAAAAATTTCAATCAAAAAACTTTAACTTTTAAAACATCATAGAAAAACATTTAAAAATCAGCAAACATGAGGCAGGAACAAAAAACGGAAAACATTCGTCTTGCGAAGCATGGCCATAGGAACATTTGTCTTGCGAGTCCTCAACCCCCCATTGCTAAAACCATTTGTCTTGCGAGTTTTTTGCCCTGCGAGGAATTTGTCTTGTGAGGCACCACTGTATAATAGTTTGGCATACCAAAAAAATACCTCTGTTTCTACAAGGTATAAATTAGTAATGGCAGTTTTAAATGAATATCTATACTCTTAAGAATTTGGCCTATGGGGCACAATGACACAACAATAGCCTTATCAGCTAACCAATGGCACTTAATCATTCATCCCTATTGGGAGGGGAATCAATGCTAAAATTTTCCACATAATAGATGAATGGTACACCACATACCAAAAGGGTATTTGCATATTCATATATTGCTGTTAATGTTGTTTGTTTAGTAATGTAAGTTAACTGTGTTTTTTTCTGTTTGAGATGGCATCTATATTTAATACCTTTAAAAAAAAAAGCACAACAGTAAGCGTTTGACTAATCTGTAGCAAGTCCTGAACCTCTCCCCACCATGGTGCCATAACTGGGGGTGGGGAAGCAAACAAGAATCTTTTTTCATGTGGCTGATGACTATTCAATTCAGTTTAATGATCAGTTGTTTGGGTGGCTTGTGAAACAAGCATCATTTTGTACCCATCTCCACTCATGAGTAACATCATCAGTAGTGGATGTAGTAATTTCATTCCATGGAAACTGTGGGACCCAGGGGATGGAAGGGGGACATATTTAACTACCCAAAATCTCCACTACTGATAATGCTACTGTCAGGTGGAGATTTCTGATAATTAAAGAACCTTCTTCCATCCTTCAGCTCCCATGCTTTCTACACAATAGAACCAATTACTTCCAAGTTAGACAAGCCATTGAAGGGAGGGGTTTGGAGAGGAATGCTCTGACTGTAGGAGTTATTTCAACCTCGGCTGGGAGGGGCCTTTCTGGGCTGGGGTGACTGTCAATCAATCCAGCAGTAACCAATTGTTCCTTCCCTGTTTCTAATTTCAAAGAAAGCCTCACCTCTCTTCTTAATAATCTTTTCTCTTCTCTTCTTTCTCTCTCTCTCTCTCTCTCTCTCTCTGTGTGTGTGTGTGTGTGACTTTATAAGTATTGTAGTCCTTGTTTAATAATTTCTCCCTTAACCTTTCAGAGAAGGATATTAAAGTTAGTGTGTATGTATGAGAAACAGGCCCTCTGGGGGGAGAAAGAAGCCTCTACTTTCTGAGAAGAAATTACTTTACCGCATTAAAATTGTTTTTTATGCAAATATGTCAGGAGCATCACAGGTTACTTTGCTATTATAAAAGATGGTCATGACTTGAAAAAGGTTGGGAACCACTGCTCTAAGCAGTCATTTTTTTTGTTTTGTATGCTGTTTTGATCTGTTCAAGCTGTGAGTATAAGAAAAGAAACCCTTTATTCTTTCTTTTATTAATGTCTCAGAGTGAATTATTGAGACTGTAAATGTCAGTTGATGAGAACAAAAGGGCGCTCTGTTCTTGGAAGGCTTGAAGCTAATTCCACTCTGTAAGTCCCTGCACTTTTGCTGCACAGCTAGAGGTTCTTAACCAAAATTTGAAACTTTGCAAGATGAATTGTAAAAATTCTCCTCCTGCTGGTGACACCATTAATCTTCCGCCACTGTAATTTATAAAATAGGATTTTAGTCAAAGCTTTAAACGTTTTTAATTTGCCACAAAAAACTCCTTTTTTGTAAATTCTTAGTAATATTATTTCCACACATAGTCAACACATAAGATGTCTGATATTTATGTCCTTATGTGTCCCACACCAGAGCGCTAAAGTACAGATGTGGTGGCCATTTTAGTATTTGCAGAGTTCTTACAATTCTCACCTCTCACCCCACCCCATTTTACACTACAGTCTCAACTTTTTGATACAGATTTATAGTCTGTTTTATGGAAGTAACTTCTAGAGGTAGTTCATGGTTATATAAACATTCACACATCCAAGAGTGATACTGGAGAGAGAGAAGATTTATTCACATATAAAAATTCAACTGTCAAGCACAAATACCTCTGGAATTACTGTGCAGAGACCTCCCTCAAATCAAATAGAAGATGTTCGATGTGTTATCAAAACTGTCACTTTGTTTAAAAAATGGAGAAGACTCAACGATAACGCTGGAACAACCTTCCTATGCACTCAGTCAAATCCTTGAGAAGGAAAAAGGAAAAGAGGAAGTCTTCCATGAAGCCACAGGGAAGAGAACAGTGCCCAGAGTCTGGAGAAATGTGTTCCTCTTGGATACATTTCTCCTTACTCTACTGCTCGCTTTTTATTTCACTGGGAGACCATCAAGGAGGCAGATGCTTCATCAGTGCAGAAAGACATTGTAGATGGCCTGTGTTTAAAAGTGAAAGCACATTCGTCTTGGCGAGATCAGATTCAGGTAGGCTATCATTCTTGAGAAATCAAACTTCAAATAACTCCTACACTGAAATGCTGAAGACTTATCCCAAAACAAAACAAGGTGATTTGTAATTTTTTTCCAGGTAAGAAAAGCTCCTGCTGTGCACTCAGATACTGTCAACAGTATTTGAGTGCACAGCAGGAATTCCCTTCTCTAATCCCAAACTATCAATAACACCTGTTTCCGTCCTTATCTCCTCAAAAGGAAGATTGTAGCTATAGAAGAAGCAGCTATACTTGAGGTTTATCAATCACCCCCTTCCATATGGGAAATAGAATTGTACAGAATTATCAGCAGAGAATATAGTTTTCCTATGGAAAATTTGGGAGGGTGCAATGGTATGTGATCTTAATTTTGTCTGGATGCGCCCAAGTTTAGTTGCTTGAAAAAACATGTTACAGCACTCAGAAGCCTACAGAGTGAGAGGAAAGATGAGAAATCAGGGAAGTTGGTATTAGCAAGACAGAAGAGCATCTTAAGTATGGGGACATCTTTGCACACTGCCAATCTAACTTGTTTCTTCTTGCTTTTCTTAGGTACTAGAAAGATTTTAGTGGGTCATGAAGAACAGCAGGCACTCCCCGCAAATATTTCTCATTATCTCACATGCTCCCCAACCTTTTTGTCCTCGTATATGAAAGCCTTGGTAAATATTTTTGAAAACATGTAGATGTTGGGAATTTAAACATGCCACTTCTAAGGACAGGGCCAGCAGAAAAATGATACTTTGAGGATTACGATTAGAGATGGGATACTCATATTAGTCTCCCAGGGGAGATGAATAAAGATACTGCCATCACAGGTGACCGGGCTGATTGGACCCTCCCCCCAGGACCTGGCCGTCCACTTACCACTTGTGTCATCTTGCTTGCTAGCTGGATTGGCCAGCAGTTCAGGAAGGCGGGGAAGCCCCACCTGCGTTACTTCCATGATTGGTGCAGTATGAACAATGACAGCTGCACGTGCCATGCCACAAGTGATAAGTGGATGTCCCAGTTCTGGGGGGAAGGTCTAATCAGCCCGGCCACCTGTGGTCACGATATTCTGTCTTTCTCTGTCTCTCTCTGGTTTCTTAAAGAGAGAGACAGAGAATGAATATGGGACTCATAAAGTGGGGAATGAGTTGGGCCTAGGAGCCTGCTTGCACATCACCTGGCGAGGTGTTCGGGGTTTGAAATGGATACAATTGGGTAGATTGACAGCCTTTGGCCAATCGCCTCCTGATATTTTGGTTATTCACTTAGGAGGTAATGATTTGCCTGGATTGCCTGGTAAAGGGCTGATATTAGATATTTTGAGAGATCTCACTTGGTTGAGACAGAGATATCCAACAATGCGAATTGTGTGGTCGACAATTATACCGAGGCTAGCCTGGCGAGGCGCCCGGAATTTGGATGCGGTTAACACGGCCCGGCGGGGTGTTAACAGAGAAGTTTGTCGAGGTGTCTGCAGCGGCGGCCTCGGATCCGTGGTTGGTCACCACAGGATCTCTGCAGGCGATAAGGGCCTTTTTCGCGAGGATGGAGTCCACCTGTCCAAGGCGGGTTTGGACATCTTTCTTGAAAACATTAAGGGGGGCCTGCTTTTTGAGCTCGGGGAGCTTGGTGGCGGGCATAAGACATAGCTATGCTAGTCTTTATGCTGTGGCGGGTAGTGCAGGAAAACAGGTGGTCTCGGTGAGTCCCGTTTGTAAGTCAACCTAGCCAACAGCGTGTCTGACCTCTCGGCTCTGCCGATTGTGCAATCACGGGGCCGGTGTGGGAAGATGCGTTGGGCCACTCCTGGATCAACAGTCATCAATTAAAGATGGCTCGAGGTCTAGGGGTGTTTGTTAGCCGCCGGCCAGGTTCTGGCTGTCTGTAAGACAGCGGGAGCATGGGGGCCAGGGGCTCGCCCAATGGCGATCTTTTGGGGTATTTTGATACCCCTGGTTTCCTGTTTCCGCACTACAGCAGGCCCCCTAAAAGTTTTTAAGAATTTGAATTTTGGTTGAATTAATTAAATAAAGTGTGGCCCGTTTAAATCCAAGCTGTTGTCTTGCGTATTTATTCCGGGGCTGGGGGGGCAATGAATATGGGACTCATAAAGTGTTTGCTGGGTGGGCACATCTATTTTCTTTTAATTTTCTTTCTTAATACAGCTACTGATTCAGTACTATACAAAATTATTCTTAGAAGTACATAAATGTAACTTAAACATTTTGAGTAGAATACGCATTGCAAAAAGCTTCACACATCCTCCTTTTGTCTGGGAAATGCACGTCATGACGACTATGCATGTGGTCTGTTTCCATTACAAACTGTAGACATTGCTGGATAGAAGCAGCACTGGTTTGCAGTTGACATAACAGAAATTAAAAGCTGCTCATAAATGCTGGGTAGCATTTTCCAGAAGCATAAAATTGCTCTTAAATGGCCGCTTTCCACATTACCTAGTTTTTCACTTGGATTTTAAGCATGCTGGCCAGGGCCTAATCAGAGAACCAGCTCACTTTTTCATTAAAAAAACCAAACCCACAAAGTCTTTAGCCCTTAAAGAACAAGAGATATAAAGCACAGTATGCAGTCTCTGTTTTGGCAAATTATTTTGTCAGCATCATGCTTAATTATTTCAGTGTGATTTGTGAAGCAAATAACATCATCTTATACACTTATAAACTACACATGTAACAGCTGTGGAAAAGCCTGATATTTGCTCATTCTCAGACAGCTGAAAAGTGTTTGCAGAGGAAGCAATGCACTGAAAGCAATGAAACCACAGGGATGGACACTGGCTGGGGGATTATGGAATCTATAGTCAAGCTCTATTATTGTGCATTTTACAGGGTTCCAGAAGAATAATGTTCCTTGCTCTCTCCCATAAATGTCTAGGAGTTTATTTGGATGCTACAAGTGAACAGACCTGAAATCCTACATGTATGGACAACCACTCACTGTCTTTCAATCAAGCTGTTGCTCTGTTCAACCTTTACTTCTTTGTAATGCATGGTCACTGGTAAAAAATTTTTTCATTTTACTGTATTTTTTAAATCAGTGCCCACGTATACATTCCATATTAGAAAGGACTGGAGAGAGAAGTACCAGAGGAATTAATCACAATTGCATACATCTTGCATGTATTTACTGTACCAGAGGAATCTAGAATCACTTTCCACAGGTGTCTCTCAGAGTATGATTTTTTTTAAAAGAAAAATACCACACACTATACAGCCCATAGGGAAGGAAAATGATAAAACAAGGAAATACAGATAAAATGATCAATTTGTTTGGTATACATAAAAGTAGGATTGGAAAAGATCAGTCTACATCCTAATCCCAAACAAGGGCAGTGCCAAAGAATGCTCCAACGTACAATTGCACTCATTTCACATGCTAGCTAGGTTATGCTCAAAATCCTCCAAGGTAGGCTTCAGCAGTATGTGGACTGAGAACTCCCAGAAGTACAAATTGTACTTGATTTCGAAGGGGCAGAGGAACTAGAGACCAAATTGCTAACATGCACTGGATTATGGAGAAAGCCAGAGAGTTCCAGAAAAACATCTACTTCTGCTTCATTGACTACACAAAAGCCCTTGACTGTGTCGACCACAACAAACTATGGCAAGTTCTTAAAGAAACGGGAATGCCTGACCACCTTATCTGTCTCCTGAGAAATCTATATGTGGGACAGGAAGCAACAGTGAGAACTGGATATGGAACAACTAATTGGTTCAAAATTGGGAAGGGAGTACGACAAGGCTGTACAGTATATTGTCCCCCTGCTTATTTAACTTATATGCAGAATCCATCATGCGAAAGGCAGGACTGCATGAATCCCAGTTCCAGGAATTAAGATTGCTGGAAGAAATATCAAGAACCTCAGATGTGCAGATTATATGCACCACTCTAATGGCAGAAAGTGAGGAGAAATTAAAGAAACTCTTAATGAGGGTGAAAGAGGAGAGCACAAAAATTGGTCTGAAGCTCAACATAAAAAAACCTAAGATCATGGCCAGTGGTCCCATCACCTCCTAGCAAATAGAAGGGGGAGATATGGAGGCAGTGACAGGTTTTACTTTCTTGGTCTCTATGATCACTGCAGATGGGGACAGCAGCCACGAAATTAAAAGACGTCTGCTTCTTGGGAGGAAAGTGATAACAAACCTAGAAAATATCTTAAAAATCAGAGACATCACCTTGCCAACAAAGGTCCGCATAGTCAAAGCTACGTTTTTTTCAGTAGTGATGTATGGAAATGAGAGCTGGACCATAAAGAAGGCTGACCACCAAAGAACTGATGCTTTTGAATTGTGGTGCTGTAGGAGACTCTTGAGAGTCCCCTGGACTACAATGAGTACAAACCTATACATTTTGAGGGAAATCAACCCTGAGTGCTCACTGGAAGGACAGATCCCGAAGCTGATGCTCCAATACTTTGGCCATTTGATGAGCAGACTCCCTGGAAAAGACTCTGATGTTAGGAAAGTGTGAAGGTCAGAGGAGAAGGGGACGACAGAGGATGAGATGGATGGACAGTGTCATCGAAGCTACCAACATGAACGTGACCCAACTCCGGGAGGCAGTGGAAGACAGGACGGCCTGGCATGCTCTGTACATGAGGTCACAAAGAGTTGGACACAACAACTAAACAACAACATGCATAAAAGTGCCTGCTAGGGCACACAAAGTGTTAGCTAAGCATGTGACTTGCAGATTTCTAGTCCTGCAAGCCCCTAGATTTCACCAGGAATTCCCCTCCCTCAGCCAGAATTTTGGGATCTGCAATCCAGAATTCAAAGTCCACAAAGGAATTTTCATCACTCTCAGGTGGGCTTTGATAAGCCTTTGGAGTGATCACCATTTGCTTCTGAAAAAGAAAAGAATGGCTGGATGAGGCTACAACCTCACAACAGATTATGGGACTGGGTAGCACCTTTGCCCATTATATTCTGCTAAAAGGTATTTTATAATCCCTTGTGGCACCCCGGAGTTTAGCCACTCCTAGCCATTTCCTTTTTTTTCCTCCCCCAGAAACAAATGGTGGTTGCTTTGGAGGCTGACTAGAGCCTAAAATGTGTGATGAAAACCTCCTTTGTAGATGTCTTAGCTGCAGCTGTCAGAATTCTGGCTGGGGGAATTCCTAAGAAATTCTAAGAAATCCATAAGTTTCATGCCTAATAATTGGAAGACAGGAGATTCAAACAAAATCACTGCATTGGTGGGGAAACAGATCAAATGCTTGCTGAGGCAAAAAACAAAATGGGCACCAGCTGGCGATATTTACAAAATGACTGCTAGTGGTCAGGAGTCACAGGATCAGGGGGCAACAAGATCAAGGGCCAAAGGTCAGGAGATTGGGCGTAAGCACTGTGGGCTCAGGAGTCACAAGGCCTGAGATCAAGGATGTAAAGAAATAAAGGGTCGTGGTCAAGGGGACACTGGAGTGAGACTAAAATAGGCCACAACTAGGGTGAGGCACCCATCAATTTGATGAAGGTTGTGGTTTTTATTCTCCTTCAGCATAGCAACAATGTTTGTTTTTATCTGTTAATTGTAAACCCTTTTCAATAGTCTGATTGGAAATTGTGCTAAAAATATGTAATAGTTTAGGATATTGAGGAGGTTTGACCTTATCAGCTATGCTGAGTGCTATGTCATTAATGGCGGTTTAGTTGGACTCTTTAAAAAAAAGAAGTGCTTGCATTTTTCCATTCATTTCTGCTGTAAAGTACACAGTAGTTCCCCTGTGGTGTGAGGCATAATTTCTACATGCATATGAAAAATATGCAGAATATTGCAGGTGCTATGTGTGAGTTCTTTTGCATATGAAATGAAAGAAAGAGTGAAAAGAGATGTTTGAGACAATCTTTTGTTTATGCTTCTTTGTGACATCCAAAGCAACCTAGGGGGATAAAAGAAGGGATCATTATTTTAATGAATGTATTTCATATCTCCTTTTGCCTTGGAATCCATTCTTAAATAATATCTGAGGAAGTTGTCCAGAAAAGAGACAAAGATTTGCCAGATATATTTTGGTCTGTGGTGAGAAAAGTGAACTGCAGTGCAATAGTGTGATTTATGAAACAACAGAAAAGACTGAGCCCATGATTGAATGGCTACCTGTTTTTAATTAAAAAGATAAGATCTCAAAGCACAATGCAGCTAAGTCAGCTTTTGAGTAAGTTCTGTTATTTGTTCTCCACTGGGATACAATTTCTCTGTACGATGTAAACTTAAAGAAGTTTTTTTTAAAGTCTTGCATTATTCTGACAAAAAATAAAATGTTACTTTCTACGCAAAATCCTTGGGATTTTATGATTATAATTTGGAGGTTGGGAGGTAGAGCACTTTAGGTTTAAACAGAAAGCCATTAGACATAGAAAAAGTGACAAGATGTGGTAGCTGGTGTATGTTGCCTATATTTTGAAGGTCTAGATCTAGATCAGGGGTGGGCAAATTCTCTTGAAGCAAGGGCCACATTCCCTCAAGGATAAATTATCTAGGACTTCATATGGGTAGTAAGTGAAGTTCTAACCAGACTGGACTACAGCAAAAACAATGTAGTAAGGGCAAGGGAAGTACAGGGATTATGGTACTGGATTGGGAAATGGGAAATCCAGATTTTGAACTCATATACTGATAGTTTTAGAACAGGTAGCCTTGTTAGTCTGTTTTAGCATATTAGGCAAAACCCAAAGAAAAATAAAAAAAAACTTTGTGGCACCTTAAAAACTAACTATTATATTTTAATGTGATCTATTGTAGACAAATTGAATTTTTCAGACATATGAAGGAAAATACAGAGTTCAGAAGTAACACATTCATGTTGGCTTTCAGAGTCAGCGGCATATGATTCCACCTCACATGTGCATTAATTTGTGACATGTTTAGTGTGTTCAGTTCTTTCAGAGTCTGGTTTTCTAAACTTTCCTACGAGAGACAGAAAAGAGAAAATAAGGCAAGTGCGTGGAATGGAATTAGTGGGACTGTAAAACCAACTGTGAGCAGTACCATGATTAAAGGAGACAAAATACAATGTTTCTCCCTTTTGTTATCTATAGCCTGGGATTAATTAAGCCACTAGTTCTTGTCATGATTGTGGAAGGGGAACTGAACATCAACAAGGGTCTTAATAATCATTGTCAGGTGTGAGATGCCACATTGTCAACTGCTTATCTGTAAAGATTCTAAGTCATCCAGCTGTGGTTATCTGGAAGTTGAGTCCTGGCAACTGGACTTCTTTCTTGTTAAGTTGAAACATTTCACTACTTATCCAAGTAGTTTCTTCAGCCTGAGAATAGTTGGTAGGAGATCCACATTGATTTCACTTTTCCCTGGTCTGAATAGGCTCCTTACAAGGACAAAGGACTGGATGTAAGGGATAATCCCACTTCTGCAGCCCTTCTCCACCCATTGTCATGGGTCGTTAAAGTTTGCTAACAGTGGTCTTTCTGGTGGGTGTGTTCCTAATCTTTCTGGGGATAGATGAAAGGGCAGCATGATAAATAGGAGACAGATTGTATCTAAGGTTGTATCTAAGGCCTCCATCCCTATTGAGTGAGTGATTTTCTATATGCACATGTATGGCCTTCCTGACCCCTCTCTCAAACCACCTTTCTTCTTGGTCATCATTCGTTCACTCGTTCGTTTGTTCATTCGTTCGTTCGTTCGTTAAATTTATACTCTGCCCATCTAGACACAAGTCTATTCTGAGCGGCTAACAATTTGTTGTAGGCATCCTTCAGTCTCAAGAGACTATGGTATTGTGCTCTGTATGGAGGTCTTGGAACAGTGTCTTGTGTGGCTGAGAAGGCCAATTCGAGAGTGACAATCCCTTCCACACTGGAGACAAATCCAATCTGTCCCCTGTCCAGCTCCCTGGTTTTGCTTGTTTCGGGACTGCCTCTTTGCTTCGGTCTGCTGTACAAGTGTCTCTTCAAATTGGGAGAGGCCATGATGCACCGCCTGCCTCCAGGCTGAACGCTCAGACGTCAAGGTTTCCCATCTGTTGAGGTCCATTCCTAAGGCCTTCAGATCCCGCTTGCAGATGTCCTTGTAATGCAGCTGTGGTCTCCCTCGGGGGCGGCTTCCCTGCACTAATTCTCCATACAGGAGATCTTTTGGAATCCGACCATCAGCCATTCTCACGATGTGCCCAAGCCAACGTAGACGGCGCTGTTTCAATATTGTGTACATGCTGAAAATTCCAGCTCGTTCTAGAACTACTCTATTTGGAACTTTGTCCTGCCAGGTGATACCAAAAATGCGTCGGAGACAACGCATATGGAAGGTGTTCAGCTTCCTCTCCTGCCGTGCACAAAGGGTCCAGGACTCGCTGCAGTATAGGAGTGTGCTCAGGACACAGGCTCTATAGACCTGGATTTTGGTGTATGCCGTCAACTTCTTATTAAGCCATACTCTCTTTGTGAGTCTAGAGAACATGGTAGCTGCTTTCCCAATGCGTTTATCCAGCTCGACATCTAGGGAGAGAGTGTCAGAGATTGTTGAGCCAAGGTACACAAATTCATGAACAACCTCCAGTTCTTGCATGGAGATAGTAATAGAGGGAGGTGAGTCCACGCCCTGGCACATGACTTGTGTTTTCTTCAGGCTGATAGTTAGTCCAAAGTCTTGGCAGGCCTTGCTAAAATGATTTATGAGTTGTTGGAGGTCTTCAGCAGAGTGGGCAACAATGGCTGCATCATCAGCAAAGAGGAAGTCCCGCATGCATTTCGTTTGGACTTTGGTCTTCGCTCTCAATCTAGTGAGATTAAAGAGCTTTCCATCTGATCTAGTCCGGAGATAGACACCTTCTGTTGCAGTTCCAAAGGCCTGCTTCAGCATGACAGCAAAGAAGATCCCAAACAGGGTTGGTGCAAGGACACAGCCTTGTTTTACTCCGCTTCGGATGTCAAAGGGATCTGATGTTGAGCCATCAAAAACTACAGTGCCCTTCATTTCCTCATGAAAGGACCTGATGATATTAAGGAGTTGAGGTGGACATCCAATCTTGGGAAGTATTTTAAAAAGTCCGTCCCTGCTAACCAAGTCAAAGGCCTTTGTGAGATCTATGAAGGCCACAAAGAGTGGCTGTTGTTGTTCCCTGCATTTCTCCTGCAGCTGTCGGAGGGAGAATACCATGTCAGTGGTGGATCTGTTAGCTCGAAAACCACACTGTGATTCTGGATACACTCTGTCTGCAAGCACCTGAAGTCTCTTCAGCACAACACGGGCCAGCAGCTTCCCTACAACGCTGAGAAGAGAGATACCACGGTAGTTATTGCAGTCGCCCCTGTCGCCTTTGTTCTTATACAATGTGACGATGTTTGCGTCCTTCATGTCCTGTGGTACTCCACCTTCTCTCCAGCAAAGAGAAAAGAGTTCATACAGCTCAGTGGCGATGATCTCTTTACAGCACTTCAAAACTTCAACGGGGATGTTGTCCTTTCCAGGTGCCTTGCCAGAGGCAAGGGAATCCAAGGCTGATTTTATTTCTGCTAAAGTTGGTTCGCTGTCTAACTCTTCCAAGAGAGGCAGGCACTCAATGTTATTCAGTGCCTCTTCCGTTACTACATTCTCTTTAGAATATATCTCAGAGTAGTGCTGCACCCAGCGTTCCATCTGCTGTGCTCGGTCCTGGATGATCACGCCTGTAGTAGACTTCAAGGGAGCAGATTTCTTCTGTATTGGACCTAAAGCCTGCTTGATACCATCATACATTCCCTTGATGTTACCTGTGTCCGCTGCTATCTGTATCTTAGAGCAGAGCTGAAGCCAATAATCATTCGAACATCTCCTGGCAGTCTGTTGGACTTGGCTACGAGCAGCTCGAAGAGCCTGCAAGTTGAACTCACTAGGACAGGCTTTGTATGCTGCTAGAGCTCTCCTCTTATCCTCGATGGCTGGAATCAGCTCCTCTGAATGGGCTTCGAACCAGTCAGCCGTCTTTTTGGTCTTCTTGCCAAATGTGGACAAGGCAGTGTTATAAACAGCGTTCTTGAAGTGTTCCCATCGTTCAGGTGCATTCGCATCAGCCGGGCCTGGAAGGGTTTCCTGAAGTGCTTGGGCAAATTCCTCCACTTTTCTTTGATTGCGAATCTTGTTGATATCTATACGTGGTTTTCCTTCCTTTTTAGTGTGATACAATCTCTTTGTTTGCAGTTTTATTCTGCTACACACCAGGGAATGATCAGTGTCACAATCAGCACTCTGGTAACTGCGTGTGATCGTAATACTAGATAGGCTAGAACGTCTAGTGAGGATCAAATCAAGCTGATGCCAATGCTTCGATCTTGGATGTCTCCAGGAAACTTTGTGTTGAGGCTTTGTATTAAAGAATGTGTTGGTGACACAAAGACCATAATAACAGCAAAACTCCAGCAGACGTTGGCCATTTTCATTCATCTTCCCAATGCCAAAACGGCCTAGACAGGTGGGCCAAGAGTTGTGATCAGCACCAACTCTAGCATTAAAGTCTCCGAGAATGAACAGCGGCTCTCTCTCAGGGACTTTTTTGATAGTAGCTGCCAAATCGTCATAGAATTTGTCTTTGACTTCTGTTGTGGATGACAGTGTTGGTGCATATGCACTGATGAGGGTGACCAGTCCCGCTGATGAGTGGAGCTGCAGAGACAGGATTCTTTCACTCCCCACAGTAGGTGGAACAATGGATCTCAGCAGAGTATTTTTGACCGCAAAGCCAACACCATATTCCCTGGTCTCGTTCAATGGTTTTCCCTGCCAGAAGAATGAGAAGTTTTTTTCTTTGACAGATCCCATGTCTGGCAATCTCGTCTCTTGCAGGGCAACAATGTCCATCCGCAGTCTACTCAGTTCAATGTCGATAACAGCTGTCTTGCGCACGTCGTCTATTTCCTGCAGGTTGTCAGAAAAGCCAGGGGTCATTGTCCGAACATTCCAGGTTCCCAACTTTAGGGTAGATGTTTTCTTTTGATTGTTGCATGGTGCATGGTTATTGATCTGTTTTTCGGCTCTCCAACCATCAGAAGTAGCCCCTGGCATCATGCTCTATGCCAGTCGAGCAAAACGTATAACCAGTAACTGCTAGTTCCTGTGTTATTTCGACACTGTATGCAAAGCTGGAGTGTCCTCTCCAGAGCACGAAGCCTGGGTAGAATAATATGGAGGATAGGCTGTTACCCAAGCAGCAAATCCCCCCTCTCCACGTCACTGAAATAGTCCAATGGAGAGGCAAGAGCCAATACAACTGGTTCCAGCGACGTCGCAGGAGTTGGCAGAACAACACGAACTGTCTACGGGACTCCGGCTCCGGATTTTGCCTCGAGGTTATCTCCTGAAGCCTTTTCCATGAGTGGATATAGCCACAAGGCAGTGGAGGTTTGAAATCAGAGTTTTCCTTCTCCTAGATGGGCTGCCTTACATGGCTGACGAGTCCCACCTACCCGGCCTGCTCCCTAATAGTGCGGAAGTATGATCCTACTCCTGAAACATTCTTGCCCCCAGGTGTAAGAAATACTATTTGGCTATCCTATTTAGCAGATCAAAGTAAAAAAAAAAACGGCGCGCGCTTCTGCAGGCTGACCCTTTGACCGCCCCTACCAGGTGAGAGCTTCTGCAGGCACTAATTTAAAGCCAAAGCCCCGCCCCCTCAGACCATGTGGTCAAAGGGTCAGCCTACCAGGAAGAACTCACCAATTAAAATGTCCCCCAAACACAGCTCCCTCCTGCCTCTGCTTCCTCTTCAGGAAAGGGGCTTAGAGCTTCTGCAGGCACTAATTTAAAGCCAAAGCCCCGCCCCCTCAGACCATGTGGTCAAAGGGTCAGCCTACCAGGAAGAACTCACCAGTTAAAATGTCCCCCAAACACAGCTCCCTCCTGCCTCTGCTTCCTCTTCAGGAAAGGGGCTTAGAGCTTCTGCAGGCACTAATTTAAAGCCAAAGCCCCGCCCCCTCAGACCATGTGGTCAAAGGGTCAGCCTACCAGGAAGAACTCACCAGTTAAAATGTCCCCCAAACACAGCTCCCTCCTGCCTCTGCTTCCTCTTCAGGAAAGGGGCTTAGAGCTTCTGCAGGCACTAATTTAAAGCCAAAGCCCCGCCCCCTCAGACCATGTGGTCAAAGGGTCAGCCTACCAGGAAGAACTCACCAGTTAAAATGTCCCCCAAACACAGCTCCCTCCTGCCTCTGCTTCCTCTTCAGGAAAGGGGCTTAGAGCTTCTGCAGGCACTAATTTAAAGCCAAAGCCCCGCCCCCTCAGACCATGTGGTCAAAGGGTCAGCCTACCAGGAAGAACTCACCAGTTAAAATGTCCCCCAAACACAGCTCCCTCCTGCCTCTGCTTCCTCTTCAGGAAAGGGGCTTAGAGCTTCTGCAGGCACTAATTTAAAGCCAAAGCCCCGCCCCCTCAGACCATGTGGTCAAAGGGTCAGCCTACCAGGAAGAACTCACCAGTTAAAATGTCCCCCAAACACAGCTCCCTCCTGCCTCTGCTTCCTCTTCAGGAAAGGGGCTTAGAGCTTCTGCAGGCACTAATTTAAAGCCAAAGCCCCGCCCCCTCAGACCATGTGGTCAAAGGGTCAGCCTACCAGGAAGAACTCACCAGTTAAAATGTCCCCCAAACACAGCTCCCTCCTGCCTCTGCTTCCTCTTCAGGAAAGGGGCTTAGAGCTTCTGCAGGCACTAATTTAAAGCCAAAGCCCCGCCCCCTCAGACCATGTGGTCAAAGGGTCAGCCTACCAGGAAGAACTCACCAGTTAAAATGTCCCCCAAACACAGCTCCCTCCTGCCTCTGCTTCCTCTTCAGGAAAGGGGCTTAGAGCTTCTGCAGGCACTAATTTAAAGCCAAAGCCCCGCCCCCTCAGACCATGTGGTCAAAGGGTCAGCCTACCAGGAAGAACTCACCAGTTAAAATGTCCCCCAAACACAGCTCCCTCCTGCCTCTGCTTCCTCTTCAGGAAAGGGGCTTAGAGCTTCTGCAGGCACTAATTTAAAGCCAAAGCCCCGCCCCCTCAGACCATGTGGTCAAAGGGTCAGCCTACCAGGAAGAACTCACCAGTTAAAATGTCCCCCAAACACAGCTCCCTCCTGCCTCTGCTTCCTCTTCAGGAAAGGGGCTTAGAGCTTCTGCAGGCACTAATTTAAAGCCAAAGCCCCGCCCCCTCAGACCATGTGGTCAAAGGGTCAGCCTACCAGGAAGAACTCACCAGTTAAAATGTCCCCCAAACACAGCTCCCTCCTGCCTCTGCTTCCTCTTCAGGAAAGGGCGCGGCTAACAATAAAAATGAAAAAAAAAATGAATAAAAACAGGATAGTAAAATAAAAAGCAACAATAGTAATATGGTTCAAGATGGGGAAAAAATAAAAATAATCAAGTGATGACAGGAGGGAAAGCCTGCCTAAAGAGCCAGGTCTTAAGTTGGCTTTAAAAACACCCAGCAAGGGACCCAGACAGATCTCTGGGGCCAGACTGTTCCAAAGGCAAGGGGCCACTGCCGAGAAGGCCTAGTTTCTTGTTCTTTCTCTCTGGGCCTCCCTTCCATTAGGCCCCTCAGCCGCCCTTCCTGGCTAGAATGAGTGATTCGGGTAGATCTAAGTGGGAGGAGGCGTTCCGCTAGATATTGAGGTCCTAAACCGTTTAGCGCTTTATATGTCATCATTAACACTGAAATCATTGCGGAAACAAACAGGCAGCCAATGCAAGGCAGCCAGAGTGGAGGAAATATGCTCATATTTTCTCATCCCACTGAGAAGTCTGGCCACCGCATTCTGCACCATTTGTAGCTTCTGTATCAATCTCAAAGGTAGCCCCACATAGAGTGCATTGCAGTAGTCTAATCTCGAGATTACAAGCGCATGGACCAAAGGGGTGAGTGCCCCAACATCAAGATAGGGATGCAGCTGAGCAATCCGCCACACATGGTGTGGCAGAATGCCCAAGTCATGCCTGTCCATCATATGGAGCTCTAGGGCAGGAGCCTATGGCAGGACAGGAGGGACGGAGTCAGGAGAACAGTTGGAGACTGAGGGCAGTTAGAGAGGAGGTTTCGAAGGTTAAGACAGAGATTGGAAAGTTGGTGTGTGTTAAAGAATAGAAAAGAGATACAACTAATAGACAATAGATAGACAGTTATAAGATATTGTTACAGTGGGAATGAATACAAGCAAGCAAATGTGTGATCCTATCCAAGTTTAATGACTGAACAATAAAAGAACATCTATGACTTTACTTCTGTGATTTACACATCAAGCAATAAATAAACATGTTATATTTGGCAGCCCGGGTCTAAGACACGTATTTGATACAGAGTGGATAAAGATCCAGTGGTGGCAGAGTATAAAGGGAGAAAATAGTACATCGTGTCCGAAGGTGGACCTGTGTTTGGGGGAAAAGACACAGGGGACACTGGGGGAACATGACAGATGGAAATAGGCGGAGCGGATCGCTGACATCACCTGGGTTTCCATGGTGAGCGCCGGATCCAGATGGACCCCCCAAGCTGCGAACCTCACTCTTCGTGGTGAGAGTCACTCCCCCAAAAGAGAGGGAGTTTCCCAAACCACCAATGGAGGAGCCACCCACTCTCAGGACCTCTATCTTGTCAGAGTTCAACCTCAGTCCATTCTCCTGCATCCATTGCAGTACAGCCTCAAGGCAGCACTGAAGGGACGGAACGACATCCAATGTGGATGAAGAAAAGGAGATGTAGAGCTGGGTGTCATCAGTGTACTGATGGCACACAGCCCCACACCCCCTGATGACCCCACCCAGAGGTCTCATGTAGATATTAAATAGCATTGGGGAGATAATTGAGCCCTGCGGGACCCCACAATTGAGGCTCCATGGGGCCGAAACACTCTCCCCAAGCTGTACTCTCTGAGGACATTCCTCCAAGAAGGATCAGAGTCAGGCAAGCACCAGGCCACCGATTCCCAGCTCGGAAAGCCTCCTCAGGAGGATATCGTGGTCGACAGTATCAAAGGTGGCTGAGATATCGAGGAGGACCAACAAAGATATTTTGCCCCACCAGCCTCCCTCAGTAGGTCATCAAACAGGGCAACCAATGCCATTTCCATGCTGTGGCACTGCCTGAAGCCCAACTGGAATGGATCCAGGGCATTGGTCTCATCCAAAAGAGCCTGGAGCTGGTCAGCCACCACCCTCTGTACCACTTTGCTAAGGAAAGAAACACTGGCGACGGGCCTATAATTGCCAATGTTGTTCGCCGCCAAACTTGATTTCTTCCTTATGAGCCTAATGAGTGTCTCCTTGAGGGCAAGGTTCCCCTCCTCCTGGAGAGACCCATTAATTATTGCCGTGGCCCATTCAGTTGTAGGCCTGGCTGCTTTGATTAGCCAGGCTGGGCAAGGGTCAAGGGAGGAGGTCAAATGCTTTGTCCACCATATCTGGTGTCACAGGCTGAAAGAGATCAAGTCTCACCAGG
Source organism: Pogona vitticeps (assembly GCF_051106095.1). Taxonomy (NCBI): domain Eukaryota; kingdom Metazoa; phylum Chordata; class Lepidosauria; order Squamata; family Agamidae; genus Pogona; species Pogona vitticeps. Next base: position 252,993,289 of record NC_135784.1, on the reverse strand, counting down.
CAAGTCTCACCAGGTGGAGCGCTGGACATCTCTGCTTGATGTACTGTATTTAAAAAAGGAGAGAGCTCCTGGTGGATGGCCTCCACTTCAGATTTTTAAAATGCTGCAAATTGGTCAGGTGAAATACTAGTAGGAGGCCCACCACTTAGACCAATTTTGGATAGATCGCGAACTATATAGAAAAGTGCATTCTCGAAAGCTTTTACGGCTGGTATCTGATGGTTGTTGTGCGTTTTTTCGGGCTCTTTGGCCGTGTTCTGAAGGTTGTTCTTCCTAACGTTTGGTCTGAAGGCAGCTACAGCCCTCAGCCTATCACTCTCCAGCCTCAAAGCTGGAAACTCTTCTGGAATTCTGAAAATTTCTTAATTGTGCCTCATAGCATTTTCCCAAATCCATAAGTGCCCCTCTGACATACAACTATCTGAATTTATCCATTTGAAGCCTGACAATCTGAAGGCATTTAGAAGAGCAAACATTCTTTATGAATATCATTCCACAACCCTTTAATTTTTTAAAAGTCAAAATTTAAAGAAGCAGAAGATGAACTGCCCTGCACATATTTCTTCAGTTTTGCTAGGTATAATCGCCATTTAATTAATTTTTATATTTGAAACTTTTTCTCACATTAATAATTGCTATAAAAGTGCCACAAAAGACTTTGTTTTTGTTACAACAGACTAACAAAATTTTATGTGCCATCAAGTTGGGACTGATTTGCAGTGACCATAATAGTGTTTGTGAAGTGGAATATACCAGTGTCACTCCCTACCAGTTACCAAGGCCCAGTGAGGCTTCAGACCCAAATCTCTGTGCCCATTTTATGCCCTAAACCACACTGGAAGCTGCACAACACAGCTACCTCTTTGTAAATAAAATCCATTGGTATTACAACGAATCTAAATAAAAATATCTTGTAGAAGTAGACAGAGGGGGAGGGGGTTTGTGAAACAGTACAGTGTTCATTTGTGCCAAAAACTCAACAAAGAGAGACCCTCCTTTGAGAGGAAGGCTGCAGGAAAGCTTCTATCTCATACACCTGCTAACCTGACTTCTGTTGATGGTGGAAGATACAACAGGGATCTGCCTATGATCACATACTATGAGTGCACACTTTTAAAGAACTTGATGGCCAACCAGCAAAAGAACATTTTTCATATGTGCATATTGCTTCAGCAAATTGTGTTAAAAAGACCGAATGATGGTGTTCCTTCCTTAATTTATGCCTTTTTTGCTGATCATTAAGTCTCTACTATTAATTTTCCATGACATGTATAGTGATCTTTTAGATTAATTAATGATTATGTTTAATAGATAAATGTATTATTTCTGCTGCTTCTGGAATTAATAGCTGATATTAAACTGAAAAATGAGCAACGCATATTAAACTATTATCTCAATACTATACAAAGCCAGCCCATTGCAAACAAAACTATAACTTGGGTTCCCTAATTTTTTATAAGATCTTGTACAATATCATTGACTTTAATTACCTAAGATCCTGTACCTGTTAAAGCTTTAGATTTTATACTGTTAATACCCGCTTCTTCCATGTGGACTTCTAAAACTCTATTTCAATTGTATGGTAAGATGAAAAGTCCATGCTCAAAATTAATGAAATTAAGACAGAAGGGAGTAAATTATCTGTGGAAGCAAATAATTCACTCAGCACTGGCAGTGTATCATTAACGGGAATGGATATCTGTGCCTTTAATTATCACTTACTTGCTCAGTGATGTATGCTGTGTCAAACTCTGGCCATGAATCACAATGAATGGATGATCAATGATCAGAGTTTCAAAAAGCTTCATATATACATTGGCAAAATTGAAAAAAAAAACTCCTTTGTGTAAAAAAATCTCCTTTGGAAAAAAATTGATCTAACGCCAAACACTTAAATGACTAAGTTAAATTTGAACAGTTAAACAGAGATTTACCAGTCTAGTTTCTCAACCTTTTAATTCACTCTTTCCTCCCTCCTTTCCTTTCCCCTATTCCTTCCTTGTCCTTTCAAAGCCAGTTCACTGCCTGAACTGACATTCATCCATAAAATTCACTCCAAAGTGTCACATTCTGTCAAAATGAGCTCAAGAGATATAGAAGGGGTGATCAGATGGCCATTTAGTGTGCTATTTGGACTGCTGCAGGAATGGATCGGTTCACTCTTTTTAATAGCGATCACAGGTAAACAATGGAGCAAACCCCAGAGTGTTGCTACCTGCACATTTCTGGCACACGTCAAGGGCTTCTATTATAGGTAGAATCACTCTGTCTTGGTCTGTTTCCAGTGTATGTGATCACTGTGAACAGCCAAAAAATGAGCCTTCTCTAATTTGCCAATATTGTGAAGTGGCTTAATCACTTCCTCAGTTCCATGGAGGAGCTGAGGAAGTGGGAAAAAAGTATGTATCAGGCAGCAAATATGCACTACATCACTTTTTTAAAAAAAAAGACAAATGGAAAGCTTCCTCCCCAAAGCTTTTGTTTACTTTTCTTTTAACAGTCCAGTCAGGATCCTGCCTGATTTGACTGTGGGCAACCTGGGGGCATGGTCCAATGCAAATGCTGCTAATGAGTCAGAACTAGCAGAATGGCATTGTTTTAACCACACATATATTTGAGTTTGTGAATTACATTTAGAGAAGTCTGAGAAAATAAGAAAAAAAAACACACAATTGCTTAGAAATACAAATAGTATAGTAGTGCACTTTTTTTAAAAAAATGGAAGGTACATCACATGTCCATCCTGCAAGCTGCTCTTTGCTCCATTCAGGAAAACATGTGTCCCACATTGTACTTTATCTTAAAAAATTACATACCAGTCTGACTGCCCAAATGGAAGGACAAGATTAATTGGATTGTTTGGGGTGGTTTCATTGTTGTTGTTGAAGAAACTGTGTTTTCTATTAATTCCCTTCTAGCATGTCCTTTTTGTTAACTTAAACAACAGTCCAAACTCCATGAAAAACAATCCTTGTCTTTTAAAGAGATGTTTCTCCATTTTACCCCAGGGTGAAGTTTGAGCATATAGTATAGATAAAGCAAAATAAAGCTTACCACTTTTCTGAAAATGGACTAACTGTGCAGTCCTGTGCATGTCTACTCAGCAGCAAGTTTTATTAAATGCAGGGGGTGTTGTGTTTATAGGATTGTACTCTGTAGCACAGAAATCCTTTCTGTCAAATTCAAACTAGCAGCTTGAGGCTACGGTGCATGAAAGCAAATGACAAATAAATATAATCATCTTCAAGATGACACAAGATTCTCTTTCTGTCTCTTTGTCCCTCCAATCTCCCTCTGCTTCCATCTTTTGCTATAAAGGACTAGCACATTTGACCTCTTCCCAAAAACTGTGAAAGGTTTTCCTTTATGTAAGAAAACAATACACATATTACAAAGCAGTCCAAAGTGGCAGAATTGTTTCCCTCTTTAACTGCTCCCTTCATCTCTTGTTTCCACTCTTGCTCAATATAAATCCTTCCTTCACCATCAGTAGCTGTAATTCCTTATGATGAATAAGGGCCAAATTAAAGTAGGGACTGGGTTTCCTAATACATGTGGATCTTTTATGTATAGTTCTTTTTATTTGATCTATTCGTTAATTACTCTTAAAAGTATGTGAATCTTCTACAGTATGTAGATATACTTAGGTATAAGATCTATTTGACTTAATATGATGTGCGTCCAATAGAATTCATTAATGGCTAGAGTAAAGACTACTACACTTTAATTTTGAAGCTCTTGCTCTGTGTGTGTGTGTGTGTGTGTCTACATATGTAAATTGCTTGAAGTTGCAAGTACAAGTTAGATGCAAAAATACTTCTTGACCCTAGGGCAGTGGTGGTGACCCTTTTTGGGTTCGTGTGCCCAAACTGGGGGGGGGGAGACACAGGGGGCGGTGTGCTGCGGCGGTGGCCACGGCGGTGGTGGAAGGGGGAATCCTGGGCAGCTGCCAGCATCAGCTCCTCTGGATCCTGACCTGCCGCCTATCCGGGCACCAGCACCGCGGTTGCAGTTGCTTGCTCAGGTTTGTCTGCGGGGGGGAGGGGGAGTAGCAATCCGGCAACTTACGGCTCGTGTGCCAGGAGAAAGGGCTCCACATGCCAGCTGTGGCACTCGTGCCATAGGTTCGCCATCGCTGCCCTAGGATCTCCTACAATGCTGTCTAGCACTTAAGCTAAAAGTTAGGTTGATCACTCTGTCACTTCCTTAATCCCTGTGGTTCCCCCTCCCTTTTTTTGGTAACTCTTACACTGGACTTCTTTCAGTGCTTTAGTAAATACTTGTCTACATTTTGTGCAATGCATAAAAATAATACATGAATGCAAAAGGTCTTTTATACGGAGCGGGGCGGCGGGGATTCAGAGGATAAAAATCTATCTGAATTCCAGAAGTATATCAGGTTGTATTTTCTGTTAAGGGAAAAATCAGTACACTGAATAAGGATTATTTATTAATTTTCTTTAGGGACAATGACTTCCCTGTGGAGAACTGAGATCAATGAGAAAGATTTGCAGTAAAACTAAGAACATTATTGCTTGAGTTATATTTGCTGCAGAGATCCATGGAGAGAAGTTAACGTTGTTTCTTTTCCTTTAAACAACACGGATGAGGTTTTATGGGCAGGCTTTCTGGTGAACTGTCCTGTTTTCATTTTAAAGCAAAACACTCGGAGTCAGAAAGTCTTCTAGAAATTCTTCTCAGTACTGGTAAGACCAGAATGAGTTTTAGATCAAAGTACTCCACTGAAGGAGGGTTGAAATAGAATTGAAATTACAGTGGTGCCTCGCTTAACGAGCGCACCGAAGAACGACGAATCCGCATAGCGAGGAGGTTTCAGCCATCGCAAATGCGATCGCATACCGATGGCCCCTATGGCCGAAAATCGCTTTGCGATGATCGGTAAGCGTTTTGCTTACCGATCTTCGCAAAGCGATGCCGCGGATCAGCTGTTCAGCGGCTCCAAAATGGCCGCCGGAAGCCCCGAAATGGCCGCGCGCAGCGTTTTCGCACCCTCCCCTCACTTACCGAGGGCGTGAAAATGGCTGCCGGCTATGGACAAACTTCGCTGAACTGTGAGTTTTGGAGCCTATTGGAACGCATTAAACTAAGTTTAATGCATTCCAATGGCTTTCCCCGTTCCGTACAGCGATGTTTTCACATAGCGAGGGTTAATCCGGAACGGATTAACCCTCGCTATGCGAGGCACCACTGTACTAATTGCAGAACAGTAAATTATCTGAATTTTTATTAATGAGATATTGTGAAGGACAAAAGGCTAGTATGCCATCCTCAGCGGAGGATAGACAGGAGGAGACATCCGGATGTGTAGAGGGAGAACTCATAAGGATAGAGGAAGAGGAATTTAAGGGAGAGAAGGATATAGAGATATGCTTGGCGGAAGATAAAGAGGGAGACAAAGGGGAGGAGCGAGATCTGATATTATAGGAGTTGGTTATAAAAGGGGAAGAAGAAGTGCAGGAATTTAGAATTGAAGTGGGAAGGTGTATGTGAACATACCACATCTAATTTAACTTTAAAAATGGAGAACAGTTAAAAATGTATGAACCATTATCATAGGTTATATGTCATGTGACCGCAGTGTGTGACTCTACAGGAAGCAGAGGATGCGAGAAAACAGAGGGGAATTTCTCAGTGTGACTGCAGCCTTAGTTACATGTTTAGCCCTGTCTGATGGACTTCTTTCTAACTGATACCTACTTTATATAGCAGCCTGGCTGAGTACAGACACATTCTGATTGGTTAGAATCATGTGCAAAGCAAATACAGCAATCTGGTTCTAGCAAACACATTTAAAAATTCATATGCACGTATACATATATACACATTTGGTATTACGTAATTATGTCTCTCTCTCTCTCTCTCTCTCTCTCTCCCGCTCTCCTGCTCTGACCAATCATGAAGAATGATTACTGCTTCATTTCATGGACTTGTACGGATTAAAAACATAAGGGAAACTGTTGTCGTGCTTTAAGTAAAATCAGGCAGATGCCCCATGCATTCTATGTGTCTGCTTTGCCTCTCAAAGGGAAAGGACACAAAAGGAATTGCCTTTTTTATTTGTTTGTTTGTCTATCCAGAAGAACAAATTGCAGTAGAACACAATGTCTTCTTTGTGTAGTCTGAGATTCTCATCAACCCTTTTTCTTGTTACTGTACTTTTATTTCTGTGTTGCATTGAAGTACATTTTCCTCCAATGGATTCAATTGATTCAGCCGTCTTCCCATTCTATTCTTGCAACAATCCTATGAAATACCTCTGCCTGAGGGAGTGCTTTTGGCCCAAGGCCACCCAGTCACCTTAACTGCCGAGTGGTTTGTGTCTCCTTACCTACTGCAGTCTCTATCCTGGCTCTCCATTTTGTTTTTCGTTTAGTCGTTTAGTCGTGTCTGACTCTTCATGACCCCATGGACCAGAGCACGCCAGGCCCTCTTATCTTCTACTGCCTCCCGGAGTTGTGTCAAATTCATGTTGGTTGCTTCGCAGACACTGTCCAGCCATCTCATCCTCGGTCGTCCCCTTCTCCTCTTGCCATCACACTTTCCCAACATCAGGATCTTTTCCAGGGAGTCTTTTCTTCTCATTAGATGGCCAAAGTACTGGAGCCTCAGCTTCAGGATCTGTCCTTCCAGTGAGCACTCAGGGTTGATTTCCTTTAGAATTGATAGGTTTGTTCTCCTTGCAGTCCAGGGGATTCTCAAGAGTCTCCTCCAGCACCACAATTCAAAGGCATCAATTCTTCGGCGGTCTGCTTTCTTTATGGTCCAGCTCTCACTTCCATACATCACGACAGGAAAAACCATAGCTTTGACTATTCGGACTTTTGTTGGCAAGGTGATGTCTCTGCTTTTAAAGATGCTGTCAAGGTTTGTCATCGCTTTCCTCCCAAGAAGCAGGCGTCTTTTAATTTCGTGGCTGCTGTCTCCATCTGCAGTGATCATGGAGCCCAGGAAAATAAAATCTGACACTGCCTCCAGATCTTCCCCTTCTATTTCCCAGGAGGTGATGGGACCAGTGGCCATGATCTTAGTTTTTTTGATGTTGAGTTTCAGACCGTTTTTTGCACTCTCCTCTTTCACCCTCATTACAAGGTTCTTTAATTCCTCCTCACTTTCTGCCATCACCATTTTGTTTTAGGTTGTTGCAATCTATGGATGAACATAGGAAGAGGTCCTATTGAAATCTATAGAATATCATTTCCCACAGACAATGTGTACCCCACTCATTTGGGTTTTTTTCTCCAAATTCTTTTTTTTTAATAGTAAACAAACAATGTTCAGTCTAGTTAGCTGACATATATTTTCAAAAGGGTAACTGGCTTTTATTTATTATTTTGATGCACTTCTCCCTTCAACAACACTGGGGTAGTTTGAAGTACCCCATGTAGTTCAAAATCCATATATAACTCTCATATTCCCAAAATGTATTTACAAAGCATAAACAGTTGGTTCACATACACACACACACACACAGACACACACACAGAGAGAGCGAGAGAGAGAGTGAGTGAGAACAGTTCTCTCTATTATTGTTCTCTTCCATAATGTTGACAATCCTTTCCATACAGTATTATGTGTAATGAGCTTTAAAGGTACTTAAGACCCCGTGATCTAGAGCAGTGGTTCTTAACGTGGGCGATAATGCCCCCCAGGGGGCGATTTCAGTTTTCAGGGGGGCAGTAGAATGAAAAGGGGCGGCGTGGGGGCGCTGGAGCAGAAGGGGGGGCACTGGAGCAAGCCAAACCTGTGAAGATGGCTGCAGCCTTTTTACAGTGTGCATGAATATATATTTTCCTCCAATTTTAATTTAGTTTCAGACTTTTTGTCTTGAAATTTTTAGATCCTGCATTTGTTTTTATGCCCTTTTTATATTTCTTTTTGCGTCTTAAAATTCACTTGCAACTAAATCATTAAATGTTACTTTTTGGGGGGCATTTCATTTTCTTGGAATTTAATTTTGTTTTCAAGGGTCATTGGATTTAAGTGTCTTAAACAAACAAACAAACAAACAAACAAACAAACAAATAAATAAGATATCATCACCGCGGGGAGGGGGGCGATGATAACTTCCTCAATGGCTCAAGGGGGCGTTTCTTTCAAAAAGGTTAAGAACCACTGATCTAGAGGGTGAATTAAAGAAGTTGTGTTTTTAGGCAATTGGACTACTTTGACACTTTCATTGTTGAACTCATGGGGTTCTAGGTGGCTGGGGGCAGAGTTTTTATTGAATATTTATTTATTGAACATTTATTTATTTATTCAAATATTTATTGGAATATTTACTGGAATATTTTTTTTTAAATCTGTGTATAACCAAAACCATGCCATTCAGACCTGTGCAATTCAAACAAGAAACAGATATTACAGATTTACTGAAGAGGAAACAAATCTTCAGTGGAGTTTATTGCCGTACAACTGAGATAAAAGTCAGACTTTCTGGGATAAATAAGGGACTGTTTATAAACTGAATGCAGGCTTTGTTGATACAGGCAGTATAGATTGACAGAAAAGATAATAAGCACATATGTCTCAAAAGGCAATATTAGATTCAACCTTTGTTTCTGTTGTGTTACAAATGCCCTGGCTTGGGAGCAATTTGATAGCAGCCTCTAAATTGCTGTTGATGTTATAGAGATGCTTATGTCTACATGGTGTGGGAGGAATGTTTACAGAGAATCAGGTCTCTCAAATTCAAATTCAGAGCACATTGGTAGTACAGATGTAAATGTCAGCCAGGCAGTGTGTTGTAAATTAGAGGAGATCAGCAAATAGACTAAAAGTAAAAATGCATGAGTGACACAGGGTTCAGATCAGTTAGAGACCCAACACATGGATGATGGTAATAATTAATGCTTGCCATAAAATATTTCAGAATTGTTTCCCAGAATAAAGTTACTCATTGAGTCCCACACACATGCTGACAGGGAACTACGTATACTAGGGACAGGTAAAAGAGTGGGCTTGCTGGTAGGTCTGCCACTGATTTGAAGTAGATCTGGAAGGACTTTTGACTCTCAATAGTATATTAATAGTTTGTCACAATATTTTGTCACTATAGTAATAGTGACAAAATACCCCCTTTCTATTCCTACACTGTATTACTGCGATGAAAAAAATTGGAAGTGTTATGTTTCTGTAAATTCTTTCCAGTTGTTGTATTGTTGTTTTATGCTATTCATTTGCTTTGAGTTTATGGTGGCTCTGTGAATTAATATTCTACACAAGGTCCTATCATTAACAGTCCTGCTTGGCTTTGCAAACTCAATTCCATGGCTTCTATATTGAGTCAGTTCTTCATATATTAGATCTTCTTTTCCTACTGCCCTCCGCTTTTCCTAGTATTATTGTCTTTTCTGGTGAGTCTTGTCTTCTCATTATATTTCCAAAGTACAATAACCTCAGTTTAATATAACTTTTAGTACTCAAAAGAAAATCCTGATCTCAGAATTTTAACATTCTAAGTCTACACTTTTGGATCCATTTCTGGATGGTGGATCTAATGGGTCTAGCTGGAAGAATGGAAGGAAGGAAGACATACAGAGAGAAAGAGGGGTTTTGCAAGCCAGAGGTTTTCCCAACACTGCACTGTGCAACATGCAGGGTCTTTATAATCATACCACAAATAAGAGAAAGCAATGTATTAAACAACAAAACTTGAATGAGTAAAAATGAGATATTTAAATGTGAACAATTAGCCTGGGCAGAAGCCAACGTGCTGTAGTGATTAGAATTTCCAGTTCAGATGTGTTCAGGTTTGGGTCTCCACTAAACCATGAAACTCACTTGGTGACTTTGGCTGACATCTTGTAATCAGACCTAGGGCCTGTCTACATTTCTCAAAAAGCCCACAATATGTAGCATTGTAATTTTAGCTGATTTGAGTCACATGGTTATTGAATTGTTTCTGGTGTTCCTACTTAGTAATTGAAATGTGTATCTTCTTCTGTTAACATACTGAGTTGGGAAACTATAAACTCAGCTTGTGTTCTTAAACTGGGTATGCATAGAAAAGCTCCCTTTTAAAATGGGCTTTAAGGTTCACAATGGGCTTAAGACAATCAAGAAAAAAGTGTGCTAAAATAAAAGGCCCTCTAGTGGACATTTATTTTAACTTTCTTCCTAAGAAAATAGGATATGGAGCAACTGATTGATTCAAAATTGGGAAAAAAGTACGACAAGGCTGTATATCATCTCCCTGCTTATTTAACTGATATGCAGAACACATAATGTGAAGGCAGGACTGGATGAATCCCAAGCCAGAATCAAGATTGCCCGAAAAAATATCAACAACTTCAGATATGCAGATAATACCATTCTGATGGCAGAAAGTGAGGAGGAATTAAAGAACCTCTTAATGAGGGTGAAAGAGCAGAGCACAAGAAATGGTCTGAAGCTCAACATAAAAAAACTAAGATCATGGCCACTAGTCCCATCACCTCCTGGGAAATAGAAGGGGAAGATATGGAGGCAGTGACAGATTTTACTCTTGGGCTCCATGATCACTGCGAATGGAGACAGCAGCCACGAAATTAAAAGACGCCTGCTTCTTGGGAGGAAAGCGATGACAAACCTTGACAGATTCTTAAAAAGCAGAGACATCACCTTGCCGACAAAGGTCCACATAGTCAAAGCTACGGTTTTTCCAGTAATGATGTATGGAAGTGAGAGCTGGACCATAAAGAAGGCTGACTGCCAAAGAATTGATGCTTTTGAACTGTGGTGCTGGAGGAGACTCTTGAGAGTCCCCTGGACTGCAATGAGTACAAACCTATCCATTTTGAGGGAAATCAACCCTAAGTGCTCACTGGAAGGACAGATCCTGAAGCTGAGGCTTCAATACTTTGGCCATCTCATGAGAAGAGAAGACTCCCTGGAAAAGACCCTGATGTTGGGAAATTGTGAAGACAAGAGGAAAAGGGGATGACAGAGGACAAGATGTTTGGACAGTGTTGTCAAAGCTACCAACATGAATTTGAGGCAGTGGAAGACAGGAGGGCCTGGTGTGCTCTGGTCCATGTGGTCACAAAATGTCAGACACAACTTAACGACTAAACAACAACAAATGTAATAAATCTGCATTTTAAAATCAATCATATAACTAAGTTTTATTAATTCTTGGTTTCCTAATGCATATTCCCTAAACATCCTCAAAAGTTATTTTAAAAATGGATTTGATAGCATTTTCATCAAAATTTAGTCATACATTTTTGAGTTTTAAGCCATTATATTTCATCAATCCTCTGTTTCGTTTTGAGTTTTAAGCCATTATTTCATCATGAGCTATCTGTCTGCAGAACCAGAAATTGGGAGTTTTATTCCCCACTATGTCTCCTATGAGTAGAGCCAGCCTGTGTGACCTTGGGGAAACTGCGCAATTCCAGGGTGTCCTCAGAAAAAAAGAATGGTAAATCACTTCTGAGTGTTATCTACCTAGAAAAAGGGTCGCTGTAAGTCAGAATCGACTTGACAGCACATGATTATTATTGAATGGCATGGGACACATTGTTCTCTCTCTGTGCTTTTACATTTGCAAGATGTTGTATCACAATCAGTCCTTAAATGGGACTTGGGAGCATCTCCTTGTATTTATCCATTGTCCTTTCTGTTAGGAAAGTTTCGACTTTGGATACACACCTTAATGGGATCGTAGGGTTCGTGTCAGGAAGCTGAAAACAACACCATAAGATGGCTAGACTTTGTTATTTATTTCGTTAAAACATATTTACCCCACCTTTCTCCTTAAAAAGGACCCAACACAGCTTATATCATTAGAAAACAATATTTAAAGCTAAAAACAATAAGTGCACACGTACTAAAAAGGATCAAACAAATACAGTAAACAAAAGTAACACCAAAAACACATTCAAAGCAACAAGGCACAACAATCCATTTAAAAACCCCACTCAGGCAGCTAGTCAATAAGGAAAAGCCTGATTGAAGAGAACGGTATTTATTTATTTATTTATTTATTTATTTATTTATTTATTTATTTATTTATTTGTATCCCACCCATCTAGTCAATAGACTACTCTGGGTAGCGTACAACATATAAAATAAACAATTTAAAATATAACGATAATATAAGACATCATAATCAAACTGATTCAAGATGGAAAAGGTAAAAAGGGTGAATCAAGTAGTGGTTGGACGGAAGGCCTGCCTAAACAGCCAGGTTTTCAATTGGCTTTTAAAGATGCCCAGCCTTTGCCTGCATGCAGAAAGACAACAAAGATGGGGACAGCCGAGCTTCATATGGGAGGGAGTTCCAACGTCTGGGAGCAGCGACAGAGAAGCCCTTCTCCTGTGTCCCCATCAAACACCCTTGTGAAGGTGGTGGGACTGAGAGAAAGGCCTCTCCTGATGATCTTTACAGAAGAATAGACTCACAAAGAAAAATGTGGTCCTCGAGACAGCTTGGACCCAAGCCATTTAGGGGTTTATAGGTTAGAACCAGCACTTTATATTGTGCCCAATATAACTGATTGGCAGCTACTTTGTACTCATTAAAATTTCTGAACATTTTCCACAGGCAGCTCCATATAGGGAATGTTACAGTTATCCACCCAGGATATAATGAAGGCATGTGTCACTGTGGCCTGATCAGACCTTGTTCTACAAGTTAAGAATGGAGTTTGTTTCAATGAAGGAGGGGTGCACATGCATGTTTTTTTAAAAAGATAACAATATACCTATAGAAGAAATTTGAAGTAGGAAGCCTTTTACTGTTTGTAGGGTAGTTTCTTGTAATAGTGCCACCTGCAGTGCTATAAATGGAAGTGTAAGCTAACAGCAAACGTTTGCCTGGCATCACCTCTTCATCATACCCTCAAGTACTGTATATGCTCCTGACAAATTCATACACCGGTGCCGATTTTTGCCCCTGGAATGTTGGAGAGTGTGCAGAAAGTAAGATACATGGCCTTGTGAAAAGCCAACTAATGCAGAGAAATATATATATATTTTAAAATGCCTGAGATTGATCACTATACTTCTGCCTGACAACAGGGAAAATGTAATAGCCCTGGTGGGAGATAAAGACAGAATTGAAAAATACATGCTGGGAATGATTTTAGTAGAAGAGGGAAAGTATAGTAGAGGGTGTCTTTCTCAAGAAAGCAAATCTTCTGAATCATATTTGGTTATGTTTTTTTTGTTATCCCTCCTATTTAACTGATTTTTTTCCTTTATTCGGAACAGTAAAAAAAAAATTAAAAGCATGGCAGGATATTTCTTTTAGACTTATTTTTTCCTTATATACATTTAAATTACCAGATAACCCAGCTTCATTCACTCTATTTAAATGTATTTAAATGTCTGTATCTAACTGTAAGACAGTTAGATAATAATATTTCTTAAATATTACTCAGTTTCTTTCTAAATGAGGGCTCCGAAGTATTTAATGGCTTCCCTTCTAAATGGGAAAATTTAATCTTTTATAATTTTCTCTTTATGTGGCCCCTCCATTTTAATTCCGAATATATCAGACATTTATCTACCTATATCGTAACCGTATAAACTAGTTTAATCATAATTCACTCAGTCATATGCCTCCATAACACTAATCAACATCATGCAATGAGATTAATAGGTTACCAGTTACAGTAGGTGCCTCGCATTACAATGTTAATTCATTCCAGCAAAATCACTGCAGAACGAAAACGTCATAATGCAAAATAAAAAAGCCCATAGAAATTAATTAAAACCTGATTAATGCGTTCCTGTGGGCTTGAAACTCACCATCCAGTAAAGATCCTCCATAGCGTGACCATTTTCGCTGCCTGTGCAGCGAGGAATCCATCCCAGAAAAGAGCGGGGAGCCATTTTTTTTTACCCAGCGGCCATTTTGAAAACGCCAATCACCTGGCTGAAAATCGTCATTTTGCGAGAATCGGTTCCTGAAGCAGGGAACCGATCATCGCAAAGTGAAAAAAACCCATTTAAAACATCGTAAAGCAATCGCTTTTGCAATCGCAAAAAGTTCGTTGTGATGCGATTTCATCGTTAAACGGGGCGCTCGTCTTATGAGGCACCACTGTACTCATATTTGTGCTAGGATCTCAAGAGACTCAAAATGGTGCACAGAAAAGGAGTGCCAGAGTGTACAGTATGTTCTTATGTGCCATCCATTCACTTCTGACATCTGGTGATCCTAATACAATTTTTGAGATATGTAAGATGCCCAAGAGTGGTTTACCGTTGCCTCCCTCTGATGAATATCCATTACTAGGTCTCTTGAGTCCTGATCCCACACCCTAGCCACTATATCGCATTGAGAATTGTCAATTTACTCTTCTAGATGTAATTTACAGGCCACTAACTAAAAGGCCTCTACCTATGTATGGGCTTGTCCTTTCATTGCACAGAGTAAGGTAAGATAAAGCAACAGCTGTTTCCAAGCCTTTCCTCCCAAAATTCATTTCTCTCTGTTGGAGGACAAAGCCATATATGCCACACAACCTCACCTGAGCCCCATAAACTGGCCTTTTGGCACAGATGTCATGGGGAACACTGTCCCATCATCACTATCAGATTGATATTCATCTGCCAGTCCAGTCAACAATTAGTGGTAGAAGGCACCATTCTGCCCTTCACTTCAGGCAGGCAAAACATTCTCAGACCAGTCTTGTACCAACCATGGGAATTGGAGGGAGTAAGGGTACAGCTGCTACTGAAAAGGAAATGACTATCCCCCACCCCCAACTGCATGGGGATCAGTCCCACCTTTTATGGATATACTTGTAGATGTTGTAAACTAGAATTTCTCCATGCATATTGTTTGTGTTTTTATTTATTGGTTGATTATTAATATATTACCCAAACAGACACAAGAGATGTCCAGTCCTTGAAGTGCTATCTTAAGGCAAATTAAGTCCCATTGAATAGGACTTCAATTTTTTTTTTGAAACTGAACAGGACTTGGCTTCAGGAACAGTAACTAAGCGTGACAGCTCTGATGATTAAGTTATTAAAGCTGTGGAAATAACAACAAACTGAATTCAGCCCAAAGAAAAGAAAGCACTGTTTTAGTAGTAGAATTATTCAGAATTAATTGAATTGCTAAAATAAGATTAATGTTTATAAAGAAGCTGCAACAAAACAAAAATGTAAAAACCAAAACTTAGTCTTACAATTGGAGACCTGGATAATCTCGTAAATACATATTCTCTAAACCTTGACTATTTTTTCTGTATATAGTTTCATTTTCTAGAAGGAGATACTGTATTTTTGATGAAAACAAGTAATAATTCACTTCTAGTTCATTTTAACAATTTCCAGTAATAATTTGTTCTTTGAAATATCTGAACTGTTTTGTTTTCATTGCCTTTCCTATGGGTGGCATCATCCAATAATTTTGCACATTACTGTACGTCTGAAACATATTACAAAAGAGTGGCTGTTACTGTTTCTGAGATTTCCTCCCTTTATTTAGGTAGGTACTTGAGGCCAGGAGGTGGCCAGAGAAATCTGCCAGGATGATACAATTTCTGGCAGATGTCAAAGACCACACACAGGTTTGAACAGAAATGTGCACACTTCTAAGGCAGGCACATACCAGCACTGCATGCTCTCCAAACAGAAAAGGTAGGTATCTCTACAAATGTTAAGGAAGTCATCGTCCTCTTCAGAGGAAGCTAAGGCTTCTAACACTAACTAAAGTGAACCTCGTTTGTTAATGGCTCACATTCCATTCTGGGGAAATGAGGCCCAAAACCTAAACGAGATAGCATTCAGAATTGTCATGGGCCAAGGTTGTCATGAATGAGCCTTGTATGGTTTGGGCAACCAGTGAAATGGGGAGCAACCCTCTGCCTAATCTATGACTAGCTTCCAATTTCAGTGACTTCTCAAGGAAGTGAAAGAGAACTGTCCATCTCTGCAAAGAAAGACTATTGCTCCAAATGCCTGCATCTAGGCCTGAGCCAGTCCACATACTTCTTTATTATACATGCAAAGCCATAAAAGATATAAGGAGACACATATATTATGTCAGACAACACTTTTGTGTTCATGAGAGATAAGTGACACAAGTGTTCAGGAAATATAAATAGGGTTTTTTTCAGATGAATACTTTATGGCGTTCTGATAAATATTGCACTGACAGAAACATTACGCTGAAATTGCATTGGCTATGATCCAGTGAGCTTCTTTATGCAGAGAGAAGTGCTTTCATACACACAGTGGGACTTTGCCTTTTCAAAGCATCAGCTCTATTCTCTTGCTTGCTTGCATGCATGCACGTACACCACATACACAACAATGAGACACTGAGCAGAATGTTGGCACTGCAGTCTGGGAGGGCTCCAGCCTTACCGTTGTAACAGAGCTGCCTTAGCTGGAAAACTGGTAGCAGTCCTTGCAAGAGGGAGGTTTCATTTCTACTGCCAGAAGAAAGGCTGTTGTTTCAAATAGATCACCTCCCTCCCTTAGAAGGGGGGTGGGACATTGAAGGGGGGTGGGACATGCCACACAGGGAGAGTTGCATTTCTGTGGATCTCACCAGCAAATTGAATGATTTGGTAGATTTATACCCTGTCTTTCTCTTTAAAAAAAAGAAAAGAAAAGAGGGGGGACTCAAGGAAACTCCCAGTAAAACCAAGAAAAACACATACAAATCAAATATATATTTAAAAGAGAAATAATATTTTTTTAAAAACTTCACAGAAAAATTACAAATTGTTAAGAAGAAGGAAAGCAAGTCATGCCTATCGAGATTAGAAGCTACCTTTGCTGTACCCAATATGGTTGCTGAAGGCCAGCCTAAATAAAAAAGGTATCTGCCTATCTACAGAAGGAGAAGTGCAGTCTCCCTTGTTAAAGGTTCCTTCAACTATACTTAGCAGTGAGAATATTCTTCACATGTGCCTAGCAAATGTGTCTCTGAGGATGGCAAGACTGAAGGAAGGGCTTCCCCCAAACATCTCTAACACCAGACAGATATATATTGTACTGTATATTATAGGCTAGGTGCAAGCAGAGCTTTTAAATTGTACATAAGGATAGGAATATGTGTTTAATAATAATGAGATTCTCTGCTAATTCTTCTCCCATCCCCGTCATGAACATGGTAATGAGTAGGGGGAGGATTTTCATGACATTCCACATTTTCTCTGCAACCTATATTTGAACACATACGCAAGTTCAAACAAGTTTATGAGTAATCTGGCCTTTCTCACCAAATTACTCATAAACATGTTCAAACCCAAGTGATCCCCCACCCCTACTGCCAGTGCAAAGGGAGATCGCTTAGGTCTCCCTTCCCTCCTCGTCCTATGTCCACATGGGCATAGGAAGAAGAGGGAAGCCTGACAGAAGCCAACCCCCAGCCTGTTTGATCCTTTCCCTCCTCTTCCTATGCCCATATCACGATTCGTTTTTATATTCGCCCCCATGGTTCTCAATATATTGAACCTCAATATATATGAACTCTCAATATAATGAACCTGAGCCTGTAGAAGCTAAAGTGAATTCTCTAATTCCCCATAACTAGCCTAGAGCTTGTATTTGAATATCATAGAGTTCGCTGTCTTCTGGCATGGAGGGACATTTTTTTTCTTCTAGGATCAATCTTTCTCTAATAGAAAAGAAAGGAGGGAAAGACATCAGGTGTTAATACTGAGAGAACCAAAAATAGATTTTTACAAATTTTGAAACAGGACAGAGGGGTACTGTTTATTTGTCTAGTCATTGCCAGCACTTTGAACTATGCTTGGTAAAGTGTTGTAACAATGGAATTGTGTGCCCTGCTGTAATTGGCCCGAAGCAACAGCTTGGGTGCAGCATTTTGGACCAGCCGAAGATTCACACCTGAAGAGCTGACTTTGTACTGCTTCCTCATCAGTACTTTTCTGCAGGTCTTCGTCCGTCTGCAACAGTAAATAGAAGCAGCAACATGTTTCTGCTGTAGGTGTTGGATCATTCATGAAAAAAATAACACTGGTGCCTTGCACTTGGAAAGGTAGCAGAAATTTAAATTTTACTATTTTGAGTCCAAGTTTCAGAATTCCCCAGCTAGAAGATTACTGCCTGTGTTAGTTTGGGTACTCAAGGACTTGCAATAATCACATACAAGAAAAATAATTTTTTTAAAAAAATTAAAACTCCCATATGTAGAAGTGCAACAGAAAACCTCTCATTTTCCACTGAACATAGATAACATTAGTCTCAAATGCATGATACTCAAGAGGAAGTGGGACCATAACAGCTGGCCTCAGTCATTCCCTCCATAATGGCCTATGACAGCTACAGCCCCTCTCCATTAATTTACACACCTCTAACATGAGCGCTTGAATACGGTTATGTTATTTCTATGAATGGCTGCAGTCCATTCATAGAAATTGCTTCTTCTGACTTAGAGTTCAAAGTACAGTATCAACCTTAACTTGAAATCCAGTATAATATCAAAGAACTGGGAAGAAAAGATGAATAATAGTCAATATTTGAACATTTTTGCTATTTGAAAGAAGGATGGCTGAAAACATAAATCATATACCATTAAAGTTCATTTCATTTTATTCCTTTGCCATGAATTATAACTTTACAAAATGAGGATGACAAGCAACAGCAGCTCAGCTATACCTGAGATATCTGGGAGCTTCACATTTCCCATGGGTGAATATCACTCTCAAAATAGATTTTAGGATCAAAAATGAAAACTCTTAATTACACTTAAAGAGCTGCATTTAACAGTACTATCATAATAATTATTGCTATTTATCATCTGCTTATAACATAGTTTCATTTCACTCAACAGTCATGCAACTAAGCTATCAAAGCCATTTCCTGCTTAATTCTATCAATGATAATCATTCTCTTTTATATGCTTTTGCTCTCTACTTTTCAAACATACTAAAAAATGTTTGCCTCTGCTGTCTATCCATCCATGGTTAAATATAGTAATTCAACATCTTGCTAGCATAGTACTATATATGTTTGATTCCAATCAGATGTTGCTTTTCTAATGTCTGTTTCTTTGAGCCCCAGAAATTTGTTTGGAATTTCACAAGCTGACTGGCTTCGCAAGGACTTGCCAAAATATGTTATTTGATGCCATTTTAACAAGAGATGAGTACTCCATCAACCACAAACCATGAGTTTTCAATTTTTTCCTGAACAAACCACAAATTGCTTTGTCAGTTTGTTCAGGAATTATTTTTAAACAGCCCAGTGGCTGACTTTAAAAAAAGTTTGGCTGCCTCCCCACTCCCATAACCTGCCCCCACCTACCCTCCTCCCACTGCCTCCGTCAGCTCCTTACTTTGTCCTGCCACCACCATCTTGAGAGGCAGTCGGCTCCCGCAGGCCGGCTGCTTATGGCAGTGGCCTGCCTCTCAGCTAAGCGTTGGGTGCATGCATACAAGGACCCAGCCAGGAGCCCACAAACTGAGTGCTTTTTTGCAGCCAGCGTGCTCTCTGCCGGTTCCCTGTGCAGGAGGCCCTCCCCTCTCAGCTGAGAGGTAGGGACATGTGCAGAGGCTACCAGCCTGCAGGAGCCAGCTTCCTCTCAAGATGGTAGCGGCAGAGGTGGTGGCAGCAGGAAAAGGTAGGGAAAAGATAGGGACAGTGGGAAGACAGCATGAGCAGTGGGAAGATGGCGGTGGGTAGGCTGTGGGGGTGTCTAAACACCCCCCACAGCTTACCCCCGCCTGCCCCCTTCTCACTGCACCCCATTACTGTGAGGGGAAATGAGCCAGGTAATTCATTGCATCACCGAAAATGTGTTGGTTCAAGAAAGTTCAGGTTCTCCAGTTTGGACAAACCCGAATCAATCCAAATGCACAAATTTGTGATTTTCAACAAATTCCCTGGTTCATTTGTAGCTTTGCACCCATCTCTAAGTTTAACCAAAGATCCATGAGATTTTTGCAAGACTTTGCAAGGTTGCACAGATACTAACAACCAACTCATTCTCCAGCTGCCAGTCCTTGTACAGCCAAAGCAACACAAGCCACATCCCAAGAGGAGGTAGTCTTATGTTTTACAGAATTCCCACCCTCACAAAAAGTTGGGGAAGGGAAAAAATGCACAAACACAGCTCAGTGAGGACTGAGCGTGTTTACTCTGAGAAATGGTAAACAAAAACAACACTAAAAACACGCTCTATGCAATGAGGCATAACAATCCATATAAAACTTCTACTCAGGCAGCCAGTCATTCAGGAGAAGCTTGTCTGAAGAGAAAAGTCTGCCTGCTTACAGAAGGACAGCAAAGACGGGGCCAGTCTGACATCTTGTGGGAGGAAGTTCCAAAGTTTGGGACCAGCAAGAGATGGCCCTCTCCACTAAACGCACCTGTGAATGTGGTGGGATGGAGAGAAAGTAGGCTCATATTGGGAAATGTGGTCTTTGAGATAGCTTGGATCCAAGCCATTTAGGCTTTATGGGTTAGAAAAACCAGCATTTTGACTTGTTCCTGGAAATGAATTGGAATCCAGTGGAGCTGCTGTAAGAGCAGGATTATGTATTCCCTATAACCAGCCCAGGTCAGCAATCTGGCTGCTGCATTTAGACTCGCTGACATATTCTGACACTTACTAGGTAGTCTAGACAGCTTTCTTATTTTCTCTTCTGTTTGCTCTGTATTGCTCCTGCCTTTAGATTCCAATTGATTGTTTGCTCCAAAATACTTTAGAAGCCTTTTAAAAAACTTATAAAACTTTTATTTTTGTCTTTTTTGCTATCTTGAATAAAATATAAACATCAGTTTATGCAGATTTTTCACTATGATGGTTTGTCGTACCTAAAACAGAGGTCTTGCCTTGAGCACCTACCAGGAGGACCACCTTCCTAACTGTTAGAGCAGTACGACAGTGGAAGCAGTTACCTCGGGAGTTGGTGAGTGCTCCAACACTGGAGGCATTCAGGAACAACTTAGATAATCACGTGGCAGATATGCTTTGATTGTATTCCTGCATTGAGCAAGAGGTTGGACTTGATGGCCTTGTAGGCCCCTTCCAACTTCACTTTTCTATGATTCTATGAGTTGGTAATTTTTGGGCGTGGTGGCAGTGCAGTTGTAAGGTGTGAGAGTTTTGACCACTTAATGTTTTGGATGTTTTGGAACTCCCTGAAAGCACTGCTTAATCATGGCAGACTAGAGTGTTGGGAGATACTGAAACCAGGCAGGTTCCCCAGCCATCACCATATATGACTCTCCTGAGCTCACCTACTCCAGGATCAGCAGGGCAGTGTGTCCAAGTGGCTAGAGCGGGACTCCCTGAACCTGGTGATCCATCACAAGAATTGTTTCCTAAAGGCCACATAGTTTTTGAACAAAATAAAATTACACTACTACTTTCATTATAAGTTTATCTGTCTCGCTCCTGTCATCCCAGACAATTCTCCAAATGCATTGTTAATATTTTGATGGTAATCACTTCCATCATTATTGCTGGCATAAAGAATAGGTGTGGGCTCATCCATGACAGCTTATTCCTATCTGCCATAGTATGAAGGACATGAAAACAGGATAATGTACAAGAACATAACTTCAGTTTGGCGGCTTTTGTATACAAACATTTCATTTTGTACACATAAATTCCCAAGAGAGCATATTTTTCTGAACTTCCATTGGCAAAAGCATCCTGGCCATTTTGTCTCCTATTAGTGTCCTACATGAAGCAAAGTTTGTGCAAACATTTCCTGAATCACCTTAATTTCTCATTTGCACTGTTTAGTCTGCCATAATTTGTACATGACCTAGACATATGGTGTTTTATAGATGCTGCACTTTACTTAGTTGTTTGCAAAGTTTTCCCATGTTGCTTAAAAATATCATTCTGCTGCTGGGGACTCTTTTCTCCACCAAAGTCCCACAGGTGTCACACTCCACTGAAAACAGTCTTTATTTTAAGAATACAAATCCGTAAAAGAAACTTGTTTCAAAAATAGCAATTTGGACCCGTTTATTGAGCATTAAAAAAAGTCTTCACCATATTAAAAACTGCTGATTGTGTAAAATCTCATCCATTATTCTCATTCATTACTCTTCCAATGAAACATCTGCTTTTTATGCTCAGTTTACTTTCTGTAATAAATATTCTGGCAAGGAAATGGCACAGCATTTACACTGGTCTGTTTGATCAAGAAACCCATGTGCTTTTGAGGGGGAAAAACATGATTTCAAGTCCCTCAACTCTTTCAATGTTTCACAATCACCCTTTCCCCATAAAAATAGGTGCAATTTTGTGATATCCTGAGGGGATCAATTCTAAGCCTCCCTGCCCCGGCAGATGCTAGAAAGCAAAGGTATGGAAACATTACCGTATTTTTCCGTGTATAAAATGACATTTTTTCCTAAAAGAGAGGAAAAATTGAGGGTCGTTTTATACACAGAAGGAGGCAGAAGCAAAGGAGCAGTTGCACGTGTGCTTGGGCGCCTCTTGCCTCCTCCAGGGCTCATGGCCTGTCCCCTCTGGTGGTGGAGGCAGCAGCAGCAAGAGATGGAGGCAAAGGAGCAGTCGCACACGCTCGGGCGCCTCTTGCTGCTGCCTCCGCCACCCGCCTGATCTTCTCCAACGGGACTGACGGGGCTCACCTCCAGTTCATGCCCTCCTTGTCCCCTCTGGTGGTGGAGGCAGCAGGAGACAGAGGCAAAGCAGTCGTACTGGAGGAGGTGATTGGGAGGGTGGGGGAGGCAGCAGCAGCAGGAAAGATGGAGATGGAGGGGCAGTTGCCCATTAACTGCTCCTCCACCTCCAGTAAGGGTCAAAATTAGGGGGGTCATTTTATACATTGGGGGGCCGTATACACGGAAATGTACGGCATATGTCTCTATAGTCTCTGTCCCCCTCTGGTGGCCAGTTCTGGTAATACACTTTGAAAACATGTATTTCTTGGTTCTTTTAAGGAGTAAGGTGGGACAAAAATATTTTAAAGAAATAAGCAATACATAAATTTTATTTAATAGTTTCAGGAAGAGGGTAAGTGAAACCACAGATACTGATCCCATTGATACAGTGGTCCTAGTGTATGTTTTACTTTCTATGAACGAGAAAACACTTTCAAAACAACCACCTTGTCTTCCCATGGTTAGCAGTGTTTTGTTTTGGTACATTTTATAGGATATATAAAATCCCATTCTATGCATGTTGACTCAAACATCCCACATCTCTATTGTGTTTGCACTCCAATAGGTGGGTTTAAAAGTGCAGCTGTATGAAGCAATGCTGTTTATTCTTTCTAAATAACATCTACCAATGAACTTAATAGAGCTTCTGTCTGAGAAATTATGCATATGTTTAGACTGTTCTTCTGGCTTCTGAAAACTTGAAACATGAGGATGAAAGCTGGATCACAGCAACCAGTGTAGGAGAAAACTTGAAATTATCCTGAAAATTCACCAATTCTATCTGAAGGAAATACACTAGTGAAATGCTTACTATTGAATTAGTACACACTTGTTAAAATTCTCTTGGTGTAACCTTATGCTGCACAGCTAGGACAGTGCCATCACCCAGAAATGGAAACCTTTACTTTAATTCAATAATATTAATAATAACAATCATCATCATCATCATCATTATCTTAGAACTACAGAGTTGGAAGGGACCCTACAGATCATCGTGTCTAACCCCAGTCCAGGAGTCACAGTGGGGAATCGAACTCCCAACCTCTGGCTCTACAGCCAGATACCTAAACCAAGTTAAATATCTGATTCCCACCACCTTTAGGTTCCAAGGCTCCCTCAGGATTCCTTTTGCCCTGGGGGAAAAAGTTGGGAGCCTCAGGAGGGGGAGGATAGAAAGAGCCTTGAACATTGGAAAATTACCACTGAATCACTGTTGGTGCACTGGGTCCAGATGTGGGACTGGTGATGGTGATTTTCTGATCTTAAAGGCTCCCCCACCACCAACATGAGGTTCCCAAAAGGTTCCCAAGGGTAAAAGCAATTCCTAGGGAACTCTTGACCATAAAGGGAAGGGTTAGGAAGTTTGAAATAAAACTAGGAGAATTCTGTAGCCTAGTGATGACGACATCTGAGTTGTGTGATTATGTATTTATTTATTATTGCTAAAATGATTATTGTATCAAACTTCATCAGGCAGGACACTAGGGACCAAATCTGTTTTGCAGTCTCTATTCATAAAATGCCAAGCCATTTCACATATTATACAACACCAAACCTGTGTTTGCCACTAGGTAAACCAGCTTGTAAAATCCTGGTGTGTCCCCCCCCCCCCCCGATGTCTTCCAGAAGAGCTCATCATTGCATGGTGAAGCGTATCTATTTGGGGAAGGTTAGAGTACATTCATGACAGAGCCATGGCTACTCCCATATTAGGAGTGAGCATATATATATAGTATAATATACAGTGGTGCCTTGCTTAACGATTGCCTCATTTAGCGATGAATTCGCATAACGATGTGTTTTTTAAGAAAATAATATGCATCGCATAACGATGTTTCCTATGGGCGATTTTCGCTTAGCGAAGTTTGGGACCATGCTTCGCATAACGAATGCGATTTTAGGTCCCCTGCTTCACTTAACTATTTTTTTTTCAATTTAAAAAGTGTCTTAGAAGGGTCAAAAATGGTTCTAAATGCTTGGATTTGTTAGAGGACCCCTTAAGTCATGTGCAAACCTGATTTGGCTTTGATCTGACTTTTCGTTAATTTTTTGTGAATTTTTTTTTTTGGCCCATAGGAACCAATGGACCTGTCAAAATCTGACAGCTCCATGCTTTCCTATGGGGGAGAAAACAATTTACAAAAAATTAATGAAACTTCAGATCAAAGCCAAATCAGGTTTGCACACAACTTAGGGGGTCCTCTAACGAACCCAAGAATTTAGAACAGTTGCTGAGTCTTCATTAATTTTTTGTGAATTTTTTCTTCCCCCATAGGAAATAATGGAGCTGTCAGATTTTGACAGCTGTCAAAAGTTGGGGGAAAAAAATTCACCATAAATTAATGAAAAGTCAGATCAAAGCCAAATTAACTTTTGCATCCGTTTTAGAGGGTGCAGAAGCTAATCCAAGCATTTAAAACCATTTTTGCCCCTTGTATGACACATTTAAAATTGCAAAAATTGACTTCGCAAAGCCCTTGAAATGTATTGAGTCAGCTTCAATACATTCCAATGGAGGATACATTGTTTCGCTTAGCGATGTTTCTTATGGGTTTTTTCGCTTAACGATGGCAATCCGTTCCAATTGGAACGGATTAACCGGTTTCCAATGCATTCCTATGGGAAATGGTGTTTCGCATAGCGATGGTTTCACATAGCAATGTTTTTTTGGAACCAATTAACATCGCTATGCGAGGCACCACTGTATAGGGTTGCTGCAATATTCATGTTTTATTTGTTTACTGATAACCTGGAGAATTTTCATTTTTTAGAAATACACACATACATGACGGTATTATGGATGAAACAACATCACATTACACTTACGTAACCTACTAGTACGTTTTCGTTCAGCATAAAATAAGAAGTGGGTTGATTCTTAGTAGAAGTTCTGGCATTTATTTCACAGATATCAAGACAATCTGATGTATGTCTTCTTCATAATAAAAAAAATCATGAATCATATGCTTACACTTACAAAAATATCCATATAACTAGGATCGCTCACAATCTACCAGTGTGAGTCTTCACTCTGTCTTTTGGAAGAAGCTGGCCCTGTCTCTCCAGTCTTGTGACCTGCAACTGTTTAAAAGCAGACTTCTGAATCAATAAAATCTGAGGGCATCTTGACCCTTCTGCACCTGCTCTTCTTCTCCCAGTGAACTGAAGGGAAACTCCAGAAGCAATCCAGCCACTACAGAAGTTTAATCCACTTTAAAACATTCAGCTCGCACTAACAATCTATAGTTTAAAATAATCTTAGAAATAAACTTTACAAAAATATACCTTCAATACTGATACTAATTAAACTACAAAAATATACACCGTTCTTCAAATAATCTCCTTCCCTTCAGTACATTGTTTTGCTGTTAAAATGTACCTGCCATTGTTTTAAGAAGCAGGCCTACCAATTATGAAATGCTGCAAGCACCTGCCCTCTGGAACTGCTTCTCTTCTCCTCAAGCAGGCTAAAGTGAACTGCAGGGGCACTTCCAGAAAACAGTAAGCTCAATATGTTATACGTTTTATACATTATGTGACTTATAGGAAGGAGCTTTGTGGCACAGTGGTTAAACTGTAATCCTGCAGCTAAAACTCTGCTCATGACCCAGGTAGCCTGCTCAAGCCTTCCATCCTTCTGAGGTTGGTAAATTGAATACCAGGCTTGTTGGGGTGGGGCAATGTGGAATCTGCATAATTAAATTGTAAACCACCCAGAGAGTGCTTTAAGCACTATGGGGTGGTATATATGCAGCACACTTTGCTTTTTATAACAACCCTAATAGGGTTTTCAATGTAAGTGGGACATATAAGGAGTTGTTTTACCTTTGCCACACACACCTGTAGACACACTTGTGAGTTTCCATAACTAAGCAGACAATTGAAATCACTGTAGGTCTCTATCAGCTACACCACTGGTTCTTAACCTTGGGTTACTCAGGAGTTTTGGACTGCAACTCCCAGAAGCCTTCACCACCAACTGTGCTGGCTGGGGTTTCTGGGAGTTGCAGTTCAAAAATATCCGAGTAACAAAGGTTAAGAACCACTGGGCTACACCACATTGGATGCCTGGTATGGTGTCCAGTGATTGCTGTAGAAGGAAACTCCAACAGCTAATTAGGAGAAAAGAAAAGCAGAGCACAAGAGCCAGACCCTGACCAGAATTTTTTGGCCTATAATAATATAAATTATGAACTGCAGAGCTGGAAGGGACCCTGTGGTTCATCAAATCCAGCTTCTCTCAAGGAGGCAGCCAGAGACCTAAGCCACTGCTATCCTGCAGTTCATGTGTGGAGCTGAATTTACATATACACAAGCATTCCCCACCCGAAGGCTTCCCTTCATGTCACCACCTGCATGACCAGTCTTGTAAACCAGTGTGAGAATGGAAATGCCCTTGGGGCAAATGGGAATGCAGCTGCTCTTCCATTGCACATTTAGGCAATACGATCCTTGCCCTTAGGCTTGACGACAGCAGGCATGTTGGATTATTTGATTTATGATTACTAATAGTTCTAGAACATGTATAGGTTACATTTGCATCCAGGTTGCCTTGTTTACCCTTGGGTTGCCAGACTACTTCAGTTTTTTTTTCCATTTGCAATGTTGTTTATTTGAAGCTGGCAAGTTGGAAAAGGCCAGCACTTGCTGGTGAGGGGCCTGCTGGGTAGCCACCTGCACACCTCATTTCCCCATGTTCCTTGCAGGGCTTCCTCAATTTTTAAATTGCCTGATCTCCCATATTTTGCGTGAATTTGTGGATGACACTTCTTGATCCCTACTCCACAACCTCCACAATAGGCCAAGATACATATCTTTTAATTCAACGTACCCATTTATTAATTACTATACAGTTTTAGAAGCTCAGTTTCTTGATTTTCTTTTTCCATTTTGGAAAACCATATCAAATAATGCCTGAGCATCCAATTAGACACGAACTGTATTCCCTACAGACATTTAAGATTAGCCTCCTTCTTTGCTGGAACAGGCCCTTTCCGGCTCTGTGTGTGTGTGTGTGTGAGACACCATGAATATATATATATATATATATCCAACAATCCATTTTTGCCTCCTCAAAGGTATATGCCTCAGCAACAAGACTTGCAAATTAAGCTCTTGTTTACCTTCTAATGACAAGCATGCTGAATGCACAATATGTAGGTGAAGAAAATCATGTGCTGTGACAGATATCTTTTGCCATTAAAGGGAGCACCTGTTGCTGATTTTTAAAAATAAGTTTTGCACATAGTCTGACCCTGAGCCTGCAGGTGAAGATTTGGTGTTTGTGAAAGCAAGTTTCATAGTCCATTTACAGGCCACCAGTTCTGAGCACTTCGGTACCATCTATTACTATTAAGGAATTAATTTGATCTTTAGCAAATAATTGTTTACAAATGCCCATTTGAAAGTAGTAGATTTTATATTTGAGAAAATATAGATGGATGGAACAAGGAATAAGAGTGTCCCATAGAACAAAATCAATGGAAAGCTGCTTTCAGTTCTATTTGCATTGCTTCTCTAGATTTAAACTATGGACGTTTCAGCATAAGGAAGCCCTCAGATATATTGACAGACACCATAGAGCCTTTATAGGAAAATGCTAGCAAATTCAATGAGATCATGTGGGTGATTGATGATGCCTTTCAAGGTCTACACTGTAGTTACTGTTTGGTGTGGATTCCTTTTGGTTAGAAGTCATTATTCAGGTAGATTTTAGTTTTTAAAAAATATTTAATATTCACATATTCATTTTACAGTATATTTGTGATTTTGAGATTAATGGGAGGATAGCTTAAATGGATTCTCTGAATCCAAAGATACTTCTTTGTCAAATCTGGAAAGAAAAAAACTGGCTAGTTATCACTTAGTAGTTCTGAGATATCACCAGCTGCATGGACCCATATCCTATATTCACTCTTTCCATTCAGATCGTTTTAAGCATATGGACTCCTTACATTAATCATTAGGCTTAACTGATGGATGTTTGATTCCCATTTATTTCTGATGCTTTAAGCCCCATGTATATGTATTTCCTCCATACCTTTTTTGTTGTTGTGGGAAAGGGAGGACAGAAATCTGCAGCTAATTAACAAAATGCTAGGGTAATGTGAGTTACAAATAGGTAATATGATTATCAATAAACTTTCAACTAACTTAGGTTTATTGCCCAACTCCACACCAAGGGCAAGGACACCAGGGCTCACCACGCAGAGTACCAAGTCCCATGGCACTCACTGTGCAGTTAGTCGTGGCTAAGCAGAGTCAGGAACACAAGGCTGAGGACACGGGGCAGGAATCAGGTGCCAAGATGCAGGGGGCAAGCAGTGGCAAGAGCAGGGGGCCAAAGCAGGAACAGAAACAGAAAAAGGTGCAGGAACACTGAAGTCAAGACGCAGAGATGTAGATGACAAGAGCAGGGACCAAGGGCGGAGCGCTGGAGCAGCAACACAGTAAACACAGCACGGCCAGAAGACCTTTGTTGCTGAGGCAACTTCTGGGAGGGAGAACCACTCCTCCAATAGGCCTTCCCTCCAGGTTTCCAGGTGAGCCTCACGAGTGGCCCAGCAGCTGCTACACAGGCCAGGGCCTGAGCCTGCAAACACCAGGCCATTCTTGGGTCAGGCTGACCCCAATCCTGCAGCTCCCAGGGTGGTACAGGCCAGATCCTGACACTCCACTTTTATCAGGACTTGTTTACCTTCTACTGTGATGCTCTCTACATGGGAGGCTTCCCTTGAGGCTGACTTGGAGATTACAACAGAATGAGGTGGCTAGACTGGTGACTGATGTGAATCAGTTTCAGGGCATCTCTCCAATGTTGGCTCGCCTAGACCGGTTACCAGGTGTGTCCCAGGTTCAGGTTCAAAGTTTTGATGCTCACATATAAAGCCATGCACAGTTTGGGACCACAATACTTGTCGGAGCATCTTCCCCCAAGGTTAACCGCCCACCTCACCTGATCATCGCAGGCCATGCTCCACTGTTGGGTCACTCTAACGGAGGCCAGGAAATCAGCCACAAGGGGCCGGGCCTTCTTTGCAGTGGCACCTACACTTTGGAACAAGCTCTCAGTGGAGCTGCACTTGGGCTCTTCCCTCCTAACATTCAAAAGCTTTCTGAAGATTTTTTTTCCAGATAATTTTTTCTATGCAGTCCAGCCTGACCTTATGCCTCCTATCCTGTCCTCACATTTAGAGAATACCTGTACACCTCTTCCATTATTGGTTGCATTTTGTTTTTATTTGCTTCAATGACTTGATTTTAATTTCTATTCTAGATAGAAATTGCAAACCACCCAGAATAATGCTATGTACTAATGGGATGGTACTGTATACAAATGTAAGACATAAATAAATGATCCATGAATAGTAGACAATAATGGGTTTAGTTATGATAATGCTTGGCCAGTGAATGCACTGCTGGGAGGACAATAGGATTATTTTGTTGATTAAGACACCTGACCTGTGCAAAATGAGTGTCAAAAAGGCAGAGAACGCCATGGAGAGAAGAAAATGTAAACAGGCATCCAAACTAAAAAGTCAACAGAAGAAGAAGATGGAAGAATATAAGAATGAGTGTGCATGTCTGGGTATGAATCTCTGTGTGTGTGTGTGTGTGTGTGTGTGTGTGTGTGTGTGTGTGTGTGTGTGTGTGTGTGTGTGTGTGTGTGTGTGTGTGTGTGTGTAGATGGGTGTGTTGATGTGATTTACTGAGTTCTTGACAAACTGGATAGCACGAGAAATTCAAGTGGTCTCTATGGCATTCTTTCTCTGGTGTACAGTATAGAGCTATAATAATCAGCTATAATGAACCTTTAGGAATTTGTAACAACCTCTTAGTTGCACAATCAAAAACATGATCAGGCACACAACCAAAATATACCCCTGCACCTTATCCATTGGTTGCAATTAGCCACGGGAAATTGCAGACTTTACAGAAACATCAGAAGGACTGAGGTCTATATCTTCAACAACAAAATGCATGTAATAATTACACATCCTATTAGCTTGCTATGCTGGTTCAGGCTAGTATATTACTAGCTATATAAAATGCCTGTGATGGATATCCAGTGTGGTGCAGAATGATGGACTATGACTCGGGAGGCCTGGGTTCACATCCTCACTCAGCCATGTAAACTCACTAGGGTTGTGTAAAGACACTCCTAAAATATCTCACTTACCTCAAAAGTCCTATTAGGGTTGCTACAAGATGATTCTAATGAAAAGAAGATACCTTTCTGTGTCTCAAACATCAACTCTAGAACATTTTTAAGCACCTTAGTTTCTTCAATTCCCAGGTATTGCTTTAAACACTTTACAAGTTTAATTTAATTACCATAGCACTGACCTTTTTGTACATTAACAAATAATCTTTTGTCTCTCTAGACTAGACTGTTTATTACATTTTCTGCCCAGAGCTTTAAGGACATTGATTTCCAATTACCAGTTTATAAAACTGCCAAGTCATCTTTGTCAAATGGTTTCCCCCCCAAGCAGTTAAAAAGCACCCAGGTCAACAGCGGTAAATGCATCATTAATTAAAAGTTGCATGAAGAAAATAAGAACCCAAGAAAGTAAAACACTTCTAATAACTTTAAGCAAACAAAGCAAGGTCACCAAGCAGGTTTCCGGTAAATCCATTTCATTTTTAAAGCTGACTATAGATAGTTTCGAAATGTGTAAAGAAAGCACAGAGGCACCATTTGAACTGCCACCCCCATTGCAATGTGGCAAATGGGTATAGATTTTAGATATTTGAAAATTATTTGGAATGCTTTGTGTTGAAGATCATTTGAAAAAGGAGAAAGAGAGCTGTGCAACAGTGAGTTTACAAACAATATTTCTTCAGACAATTGTACATATTTAAAAGGGGTTTGATTTAGTTATTTTTTAAGTCAAAATTCTCATTTAATCCAATTTTAAAGGATACCACAGAACTGAAAAAAGTGATACATGAAACTCATTTTCAGAAATTGCCTAATCTTCCCTTCCTTTCTGTCAACCTCTTCTAGGGTTGTGGGACTGATGAACCAGAATGGATGAGGTTTGAGGGTTGGATGAATATGAATATGGAGGGTCCTTGTTAAGGGAAATGCATATCTCCTGCTCTTAAAGCAATGTCCCTCCATGCAGACCTTCAAAGCTAGTGCTTGAGAAAGGAGCCATGCTAATGGATCCATTTTTGTCTCCTGACGATAGAGGGAAACATTTGTGAAGACAAATGGAAAACCTTTGCATTTTAAGGAAGATCTGTTCAACCATCTAGTCCTATCCAAGATTACCAGTGTGCTAGTCACTTCTGAACTGTCAAACATACTATAAACAAAGTTGCATTGCTTTGGAAGCCTTGAGGAGCTAAACGGTGATATACAAATTTTTAAATACTACTACATTACTGTAATATCCAATATGCTGCCTTTAAAAACAGTTCAGAAGTTTCAAACAATGCAAAGTGTCACTGCCTGCCTAGTCTTTCAGCTCCAAAATCTATGCCAGTGTCCCTGGCTGTCTATATACCTCTGAGCTCAATTCAAAAAGCAATATTTTTAACATAAAGGATAACGGTTGTTCTGGGTTTTTCGGGCTCTTTGGCCGTGTTCTGAAGGTTGTTCTGGTGAAACATCAGGAAGAACAACTTTCAGAACACGGCCAAAGAGCCCGAAAAACCCAGAACAACCATTAGATCCCGGCCGTGAAAGCCTTCGCGAATATAAAGGATAACCTTTGTATACCCAAACCTGAGGACTGGTTTGGACGTCCTGCTTGTAGACCAAATCTATCAATTCCAACTTGGGATGTGCATGGTGAAAATGTTTGTATTTGTTTCATTTGGTGTTGTTTCATGGGCAACCTTCTTCATTTTCTTTCATTTTCATATTTTTCATATACCAGTCCTTTTGTTTTAATGAAACAATGCGTCATTCCAGTTATTTATTTTGTTTTTTCATGTTTTGGCACTCTGAAAGCTATATACTGTAGAACCCCTATAAGCTGTACAAAACTATTCCAAAAAAGCAGAGACAAGGAAACAGAGAAGCAATCCACGTCAAAAACAGGCACCAGTACATGAGACAGATATCATCACACCTATGCATACCCCAGTTTATAATTCTATACCCTAACCAAATCAAATCAAACTGATTTAAGTCCTCTGTCTACCTCACTTCACAGCTGAGAATGTTAGTTTTAAAAATAAATTCACTACCATTACAATTCTAGGTCCCCTGGCAAATAAAAAAAAGTTAGCAATCAGCATACTACAATCTATAAAAATATCTGTTTACTTCCAAGTAAAAGTAACAAAATGATTACCTTTTAGTTACTTCAGTTACAACAGTATCTGAATTATTTCCATTCACCACCATGACACATAGCATAGGCAAACACTTGAATAATATGGCTATTCTTCTTCCATTATTTAGTGTGTCCATACCTCCCTAACTATGAAAGTAAAAACAGAGTTATGATTACACTATAAAGGGACTGGTGCTATCCCTGCAAGGTCTTTACACCTCAGTTGTTGGAGAATAGAATTTGGTACAAGTACATAATTCATTATTTATAATAAATTATTTCCTAGCTCTGTTCAATCCACCAAATAGTTATGGCTCCTTCTATAATGAATTACCATTGCTGCCAGCTGAAGCCTCAAGTCATACTAAAGGCTGAAGAAAGAGGATATACAGAAGAACAGCACAGATTACAGCAAAGCAAGTATACACATATTTCTCATTAACTTTGTTGGTTTTGGTGTGATCTTGTAATTTATTACTATAAAGAATGCAACAGAATCCTCTACATATTTCAACAGTTCTTTAATCCAGCTGAAGAATTAATATCTAGTGACAGAAGTTTAAATGACCTACTACATGGTTTATCATAAGAAGATACAGTGGCCATGAAAGCATTATATATTGTTAGCATCAAATTGTTTACAGAAGACCTCTATTGCTTTCTGTTAGTATTGTCGTATTTTGCTCCTATGTGACATCATTGTTTCCATGGAAATGAAGTTTTTTTGCCAGCTGATAAAGGCTTGCCAAACCTTTATACACATGCAATGGTTGCAGTGGGACAAATATACAGGGGAAAGTTCCAGAACTGGGCTATGTATGAATCTGAATCATCCTATTTGACAACACTTGGGATGACTATATTTTGCGTCACCTGAATGAGACCAGTAATGTTGAAAAATCAAGTCCTGTCTGTTTTCAAACTGAGTAAATGGTTCTGCATTAT
Organism: Pogona vitticeps; assembly: GCF_051106095.1. Taxonomy (NCBI): domain Eukaryota; kingdom Metazoa; phylum Chordata; class Lepidosauria; order Squamata; family Agamidae; genus Pogona; species Pogona vitticeps. The sequence goes on along the minus strand of NC_135784.1, from coordinate 252,959,468 downwards.
TCGTTGATATCCACCAACAGTTCCAAATTGACAATCCAAATGAGTAGATTGTCTGTAAGATGATGCGAATACTACTGAACTTTAAAAAATCCACATTGTAACTGATGTGAATTGCATCACATGTCTTTTGTTTCCAATCATCTTGGCCATTAGACAGAGCCTCTCATTAGACAGGATGGGGCAACCACTGCAGGTGGCAAATGGCTCACGCTATTTTCTCCAAATCACCTAAACTAGCCTGCCTTGTGTTTTTACAGCTAGACTGTTGATCCAGGTACAATGGAGAATGCTGCACCATCATTGAGGCTGAAGTGAGATTCAACTGCCAATCCAGTTACATATTCCATCCCTGACCTACAATGTAAACACAGATAGCCACCGTCAGTTCTGCCATTCTTCATTCTGCCACACCATCCGAAGCTGGTTATGGATACCTGGATATTTTGTTCCCTTGAAAAGAAAGCAGCATCTTGTGGGGAAGGAGCCCATGATACTCTTTTTTTACGGCTGCATGGGCCACATCATCTGTCCCTGGCAATCAAATAGCATTCCTGTGGCAATTGTCTCAATTGTTTTTTGTGATAAAGTTATAGTGGGAAATGGTTTCATATGATTTGATAGCAGAGAGCAAGAAATGGAAGATTGTATAAAGGTCATTTTCCATACCATTTAGAATTCAGAAGACTAGCATTAGACAAACTTCTAATCCCTTCTGAGGAATTTTGCCTCTGTTTCATACATATCAAGCAAATAAATGAATATTGACTTTCATTTTACTTAGCATGAAAAACACTCATTGCCTATAGTTAGGAATTCTACAAATCTACCCAATTCAATGCCTTTTCTTTTCTCTTCTTTTTCAGCTAATTTTAATGCGTGATTGCACGTAAATAAACTGATTCAGATACAAGTTCTCTTCAGCTTCACAAATAAGTGAGAAGAGGGACAAATTAGCCAGGAATATTTTCCCCATGAGTTCTTTGGAAACATATAAAATCTTCTCAATTTAAGAATACAGCATTTGTAAATGTGTACGAGACTTGAGTTGTGTTCAGCCATTCAATAAAAAGGTTGCTCTTATTGCTGGCCTATTGCTGAACAGGGCCCCTATGGCTCTATAAACTACAGTGGTGCCTTGCTTAATGATTATCTCATTAAATGACAAAGTGCTTAATGGTAAAGTTTTGTGATCGCTTTTGCAATCGCAATGATGTTCTAATAGGAAAAATTCGCTTCACGATGATCGGTTCCCTGCTTCGGCAACCGATTTCTCACTAGACGACGATTTTCAAACAGCTGATCGGCGGCTCTAAAATGTCCGCCCGCTGTGCAAAATGGCTCCCCGCTGTGCTTTAGGACGGATTCCTCGCTGTACAGGCATCGGAAAATGGCCGCCCTATGGAGGATCTTCGCTTTACGATGAGGTATTTAGACCATTGGAATGCATTGAAGGGTTTTCAATGCATTTCAATGGGTTTTTAAAATTCGCCACAATACACACAATTCTTGGGAGGAAAGGCCACAACTTTATGGGTTACAGCAGCAGTCGCTGGCCATCTTTGGGGACTGGATCTGTTGCATCGAGAGGCCCAACTGCCTCCTAGTGCCCACCACTGTTTGCTTCACCAGCCACTGAAAATTCCACCAGAACATGAGCAGAGCACGCAGGCTAGATCCACCCCTTTCATCCCAACTCTCTGGCATTGAGACATAACTCTAAATGTGACAGAAGTCTCTATCCATGAGGGCTTTTCATGCGATTGGGTGCCTTGAAAAATCAGGGTTCCTGATCCTGTGGGGATGCTACGTCATGGGCTTGTTCACCACACACCAGTAGATGCTGAAATATGTATCACTGATTCTTTCCCTAACATGCACCAAATGGATTTGCACTTTCTAGGCATCTTTCTTTAGCAGCAATCTTTATGGCTGGAATCAATCATCAGGTCAAAATCCCATCCCCAAGCCAGATGTAAAAAAAGGACAAATATTGGAAAACCTTCTTCTTTGGACTATAGCTGCCAAAATCTTCTAGCCACCCATTTGCAACCAAGAAATAAAGATTTCCAAGTTCTGAATGGGCCATAGAGGGAGGCAGGGATCAGCTCTTACACAATTCACAGTAGACAACAGGTCAGTGTCTGAAGCACATCTGATTTGGGAGGCAGTCACTAGCATTAGCTTTCACATTATAAAAACTCCCATAGCTTTTATTTATTTATTCATTCTCCCTCTTATAATGAGGAAGCACTCAGTTTAAGTTGTGATGAATGGATCAGGAATAGAATGCAAAAATAAACAAGTCTTAAAATCTCAAAACTAAAAATTGCATTTGACAAAGACCACTTGCTTCTGTCAGCCAGTGCTGAAAAGATTTTATCTTACCATATTAAACCTCTTTAACATATTTGATATATTTGGGCTGAAACGCTTTATAGGAATGTGGGCAGAAATAGAAAAGGATTCAGAGTGGATTTTTGGCAGGGGGGAAAGTATGTTCTATTATTAGAAATAAAATCAATCTGTAATCCAGGGACGGGCATTTTACTAGTCTCTGGAATAACGCTGGTGGCCCAGAGGGTGCCATTAGGCCATGGGAAGCTTCTGCTTGACTTTGGAGATAACAGTGTGATTCTCCACGCCTTACTTGTGACCCTATCTGGAACACGAATGAGGAGGGGGCAGGAATCCCTGCATCATTCTCAGGAGAGAGCTAATAGCAAGATTGCCTCTCCAACTGAAAGGTCAGCAATATGTATATGGAGTTGTGCAACTGGAAAACAAAATGCATGTCTGAGGAAAGGGGCAAACAGGTAATTAATGTTATTTTTAATGTTATTATTCATCAATCTATAATTCTAATGTTCCAATATTTTTTATCAGCAGCTATGGAGATGTGGGTTTTTTTTTTTTTTTAAATAAAAACTAAGATTCTCCTCGGGAAATGAAGCTACAAGAGAAAGACATATGAAATTGATCAGTATATTTCACATCCTTTATCTACTGACACTGTGAACTACAAAGTGATATTTCTTCATTCTGCAAGAGAATTACCCTGAGAGAGAGAGAGAGAGAGACACGTTTAATTATCACAATATGAGTTGCAATCAGTTGGCCAAATAGGAGTGCTCCTCTGGATAATATTCTTCACCCTTACTGTTGCAATGGTCCAAGGTGTTTTGCTGCTTGAGTATGAGCCTTGGTACTGGTATTCAGAACAAAACAATTCAGAGATGCTTCCTGGCAGTAATATTGCAGCAAACATAAAGTAAAATAATATCCCCTAACTGTGTCTGAAGTAGCCATTTCAGTCAGCCTAATGGAGGAGCTGACCCTGACAGTGGCTTAGAAGTCGTTGAAGTGGCTAGTCTGCAATATAGCTGACTAACAAGCTCTCCTGGCTATTTTCATCAAACCAGATTCCATTACCAAGGGGACAAGCTGTCTTTTAAAACACTTCAGGTGGGAAGAGCCATGAATTTCTTTGTTCTCCATTGCTCAGTAATAATGTTGCTGGTATACATACAATTCTCTCCCTCACATGCACACCCTTTATTTTGCCTTTGCAAAAAAAAGGCATCGTCCATTCAGTTCCAAATAAGTTAGTGTTCTTGCAGTAAACTAATTAGAGATGTTGCCAATGGATCAGTTTTAAAGGCACTGTGTGTCTTTTAACCATGGGACATACCAAAGAGTTATTAGTTCTGCAGAAACTAATAATGCTTCATTGCCTGCAACTGCATCTAGTTATATCTGACGCTTCCCATCAGATTCAATCTTGTATAGATAGTAATGGTACTGTTCTCTTTGAAAGTGGCCCTGGTGAATGCTGTAAGTCTCAATTTATGGTAGATGAATGATTTAAAAGAGGGGAAAAGAGAAGAAGGAAGAGAAGAAGATGATGACTATTCATGTTGACTTGAGCATCACAAACCAAGGAAACTGGAAGTACACATATACACTGTTATGATCCCAAGTCCTATTTCAAAAGTCTGAATTTATGAAGTCACATTCCACAATTGAAAAAAAAAATTGTGTACATTTCAGAATCCCTCTGAAAATATTTGCATACTGGCAGCATTCTTGCTTTAGAAATTATTAACTTACCCACGATTGATGTGGAATTCAAGCTAGTTGTCAAAAAGAGCAAGTAGATGAGAATGATCTGAAAACAGAAAACTGTTTTTATTGTAACACTTTGTTGTTTCTAATTTTTAAGATTGGGGAAAGGAATCACTAAAACAGATAATAATCTAATTGGCTTTCCTATGCATGGGTCAGGAATGGATCATTCTTACCCATACACAACTCAGCATATGTATCTACGCTAACACGAGTGACTAATAGCAGAAGTGGTGAATGGTGAGTTGTCATGATTTGCCAGCCAGTTTGATCTGTGGGAAATTATTCTCACTCTGAACCCGAAACCTGGTGATTCACTTGCTTCATTCATCAGGATGTGTTTGTTCTTTATGTTTTTCTTGCCAGTCTCTTAAATTACATTTTAATTTTATTATTCTCTGTTTCGAAGAAATCAAAGACAAAGCCTCCACATGCCAAAACAAAAAACAAACAAAAAAACCCAGCACACAAATGTTTTAACTGAGAGAAACTACAATTAACACAATGTGTTCTTGCCCATTTGGGGTCTTTCTCAGAGAACAGAAATCTTTTAAACAGTATATTTTGTGCAAATGACTAGCAACCAGTTTGCAACAGCATTTCGAACTCACATAGATTTTGACTCCAAGCCCATGGCACATAGCAGTGGCACCGGCAGTAGAAATAAGTGTAAGGCACATTGATTTCTTGAATGCATTGGCTACCTATATCGTGCTTGATACTTCTCCTGCATCCCCACTTAAAAAGAATTTTTCCAAATGTTGTGCAGTATATAGTTCAGCTGCTCATTGCTCTCTGTATTTACATTTGAGAAGATGATTTTAGGCTGCTTTTTATCTCAATGCATTTCAAACATCTGCTGTGGTACACCAACATTTCCTTTTTATTAAAGAGACAGCTGACAACTCTTCCACCTGCTGGGATCATTGTTCACTGGCTGCAGTTAAAAATTCTTCTAATTTCTCTCTCTCCCCCCCCCCCCCAGTAAATCAAGCTTTCAGAAAAAGATTCAGCAACTCCTCACTCTTATATCAGCACATTAAATATAATCAAATGGATAATGGCTATAATGAAACCTGAAATTTAAAAAAGGATATTTAAGTTCTACTGGAATTAGAAAATTCTGGCTGAAATCCAGTAGTAAGTCATAACTACAGTAGGCCTATTGAAGTAGTAGGGGTTTAGCAAGAACTCCTCCATAAATTCCACTGATTCAATGGGCCTATTCTAGTTGTAATTTACTACTAGATTTTAGCCATTGTGGCTGCAAAGAAATGAAATACAGGCAAGGTATTTCTGCCCAATTTTGGCCTGTTCCTTGTACTGTTGACTAGGGACAGACAGTTCTGGCAGTGTTGCTTTTGTTCTCTAAGTCAGTGGTTGCCAACCTTGGGCCTCCAGATGTTCTTGGACTACAACTCCCAGAAGCCTTCACCACCACCTCTGCTGGCGAGGATTTTTGGGAGTTGAAGTCCAAGAACATCTGGAGGCCCAAGGTTGGGGACCACTGCTCTAAGTAACCCTGTGTGGTAAGTGCACCTGCTTATTTTTTTTGTCCAGAGCTTGGAAATGCTATTTTTTCCTTTCCTTTCCTTTTCTTTTGTAAAACATTCTGGAAGCCAAAAGGAACAGTCCTAAGCTCTACTTCTCCCTGCTATAAACCATTTCTGATCCAGATCCTATTCCCCTTACGGTCACTAGACTGTGTATAAATATACTGGCAATATATTTGCACCCCATTGTGTGAGGAAGTGGCCTTTGTTCCATGAAAGCTCACTCTGAAATAAGTGTTAGTGTTTACAATGCTACAATATTTTGGCTTCCCCCCCCCGCCTTTTCTTCTTTTGCCAGTATTCCCCTGAAACCATGGTAAGTTGTTACATGTGTGAATCAGACCTGAATATTTTAAAAATAGAAGAAAATGTATTAATATACATTCAAAATATGAAATGAAATACATAAATGCTTAGGTGAATATGGAAATTAATCATTATTTTGTGTTTGCTTAAGTGTTGCGCATGGTGCAATCCAATGCAGTAGAAACAGCCTCCCCTGGCATTGTGAGACTCCCCATCCTCTGCAGCTCCCCCTGCCCTCTCCACCGCTGCTCTGGTCCCCCAAGCCTCGAGAGCAATTTTTGAGGATGACACAAGAAGTTCAAGGTGAGAAAACACCCCTTTCCCCATGTACAGTGGTGACCCGCATAGCAACGTTAATCCGTTCCATGATTAATGTCGCTATCGGGATTCTTTGCTATCCGGGTGGGGAAAACCCATAGGAACGCATTAAACTCCATTTAATGTGTTCCTATTAGGGAAAAACTCACCGGTAAGTGAAGAATCCTGGATCCGGCCGCCATTTTCGCTGCCCGGTAAGCGAGGGCAGGGTGCAAAAATGGTGTGGGCAGCCATTTTCTGCACCCGGCAGCCATTTTGGAACCGCCGATCAGCTGTTCCCAAAATGGCCGCCGAGTGCAGAAATTATCGCAATGCGATGTTTAGCTTATCTAAAAATCGCAATGCGATCACATTAGCAACCACAAAAAATGGGTCATTATGCGGATTCGTCGTTAAACGGTGCGCTCATTAAGCGAGGCACCACTGTACTAATTAATGGAGTACGTATGTTGCAAATATAAGATGCCCATTAAATCAATGGAAAGTATGGAGGACTTGACACACTAAATCCCAATTCAGGATGTGATTACAAATTGGGGGGGGGGGGAATGTATGGATCTGCTATGAATTTGCACCCAGAAAGTCATGTTTCCCTGGGTGAATTCCCTCTCTCCTCAGCCCACCAACGACAGTATATTTATCTGTTGCTTCAAGAGATTACGCAGCCTGAGCTCATGCGAATGCATTCGCCACCAATAAAAAGTCAAAGCTCTGGCGGCAGAGGAAAAAAAAATTGGATTGGAGGAAAAACCTCAAGGCTAATTCACATTGAATTTTATGTCATGTAGTCAATGGGAAATAATGTGTATTTGATTAGACCAGTCACAGAGCATTTTCCATATGATTTGTCAATGTAGTCACCTTCTCAGTGGGCCTCCTCTTGTTTTGACTTGCTCTGCTAAGTAACAGGATTTTAGACAGTGATTCTTTTGGAGGCGTTGGCCCAAAATCTGCCTTCTGATCATGACTGAAACAAGGTAATGCAGCACAGAAGTGGCCTCTTGCTTGCTTGATAACACAGGTTTCCTCTGCCTGGAGAGCTCTGTTTTGAGATGTCAGCTCTCCGTTGTCCTTCTGCCTTTCCCTTTTCTTCTAGACTGCACCGTTCAGCTCCCCAAGTTCTTTCTTCACTCCAGCTGCTGACACTTAACAGCTGCTCACCAAAGAGCTGTGCCTGGCCTTTTATTCCAGTCAGCCCAATCATGCCGTTCAATCACAAGTGACACTTTGGCAGACCAATACCAATAAAAGACCCGTAAGGATAGGCAAAATTTCCCTCCAAGACTTATCTTTGTCACACCATTGCTTCCTTTTATTCCTGCTGCCCAGGGACAAAGATAGAAGGCTTCTGATATGACACTGAAGTACTGTAACTGCAAATGACCAAGGCAAGTGGTACTAGCAAGTGGTACAAGGCGAGCTCATCAGAGCTGCTAAGGGTTTCCAGGTTGTCTACTCCCAGGGGTCCCCTACCCCTGGTCCACAGCCCGGACAGATCTCCTCCCCCCCAGAGTGCACAGACCCACACACACACACCCATGCATGCACAGACACATGCATGTTCCCCATGCATGGAAGGATGCATGTAGCCCACCCCACACATACACACACAGATGCACAGACGCCCCCATGCAGCACACCCCCATCCCCCACGCCTGCACAAATGTACTCCCCCATGCATACCTACACACACAGATACTCCCAAACGCACACGAAACTGGTCTGCAGCACCAAAAAGTTTGGGAACTACTGGTCTACTCCATCTTAAAGGAACATTTCCTCCTGTATCTCCTTGCCCAGTTATATTCTGGTAACAAGTGTTCCTGACCAATATGTACAGTACGTCTTTAGAATAAGGCTAGCTGGATGACTGAAAGTGAGAATTATTTCTTAGACAAAATATGTTCCTCAGATATACTTGCCTGGCATCCACATGGCTACATTTTGGTTAATAACTGAATATAATAATATTTTAGATACCTCATTTCTTTTTCATGGAGGAGTTTAATTTTTATTATTATTAGCAGGTTCCTTCTTGGTTTTTAGGGTAATTGTTTGCAACCCATTCTTTTTGTTTGCTATCCTGCACATATGTTGTTACTGGGCAACTAAACTACATATTTGGGTCCTATAAAATGCAGAGATGTGATTGTTAGTCTTGTTATTAAATAAACATAGCAGTATATACAGAGTGCAAAGCAGAGTGAACAATAACAATCTAAAATATTGACTGAATAATCGCTCTCAAAATGTTTTGGAAATCCCACCCACATTTCCTTCAAATGCTGTCCCTTGGGGCATATGTTTCATCTGAGCTGTCATTCTAGAAGGCTTTTGTGATGACACTTGCAGGTAGAAAGGATGTGAAGCCACAAAAAATCTCCTTACCTTTTGGTGTCAAAAATCTTGATTTTAATTTGCTGTGGGTGATCACGGAACAAAGGAAGGCTAATTGCCTTAGAGAGAGAACAAAGGAGTTGACAGCGAAAGTCTGAGCCAGCGGAGCCAACTGGCAACGCCCCAAGGGCTCTTTTATTGACTTAGCATGATTATGTAGTATGTTATGAGAGAAACAGATAGGATGCTAGTTACCTAATCGTAACTAGGATTGGCTAAAATAACCCTTTGATCTTATGCTCTACCTCTAAGTGAAAGGTCAGAATAAGGGGCTACCCTGCCTGCTGGCAGTTGCCGCATCCTGCCAGGAGTGTTTGCACATCATTGGAGCAGAATGCAGCTACAAGCTTTAAGCAGAAGTTTCCCACAATTTGCCTTTGCCCTTTGTGCTCCATGTTTTGTCAGTGACTTAAATCATAAATGATGCATGTCACTTTGAGTTACCTTGTCTCAATCTCTCTTTTAACTGAGGAACACTTCGTTCCTGAAAACCCGTATTCTGAGTTCCGTTTTGACAGTTGCCATTCTGTTTAGTGCTTTGACAGCGCAAACACCCTGCCTACACAGGAAACATGTCAAGGTTCACTGAAAGCAGTTTCAGTTACAACTGACCTGGCTTGTTTTTCTCTGAAAATTTTTATCCTTCTCTGAAAATGAAACCTCTTCCTGATACATTTAAGGTAAGCAAGCTCAGATTCTCTGCTCAAAGAGAAAATGTTCATACCAAGAGAGAAAATAAGTATATCCAACCAAGTCCCTTGACAGGCAATTCCTATAAGAACTGTCACTAAACGTATTAATGAAATGTGTGTGTGTCTATGGGAAGCTATGGGTCATTTTCAACACATTGTGTGTTCAATGCAAAGGAGTACAATGGACCTCCACACATTCTTTTAATTGTCCATCTCTTCTGCCTCATCTATTGCTGACATGTTCCCCTCTTCCAGTTTCAACATGGAATATCTGGCTCAGAGGCCATGCATTACCTGTTGGTGCAGATGCAACCGGTTGGAACCAATCTCGGCTCTCAAGAAGACAGGAATGGTGTGGCACACAGATTTGCACTTTTGTGGATCTTTCTTTATTCATGTTGGAAGCACCACAGTACAAGTAATAAACGTATCAGATAATTTTTGTGTAATAATGGGTAAAATTGAGAGTAGTTGGGGCAGGGAACATTCACTTTTCCATGGTGCTTACTGAGGGGCATCGAGTATGCTGTGTATGTGAAGTTGTCTGTTCTCCTCCACACTCACAATGAACTGTGTGAGTGTGAAAAACCCATTTTCTTAGGTTCACCTTGCTTCTGCCAACTCCTGTCCATGGTCTATTAAGCAATTCCCAAATAACCCATTTCCCTGTATGACCAGGGGCTAGACTCATCTGGGGTTCCAGCCATTCTAAAATGTGGGTAGTTCTTTATTTCCAAATTATAATCTTGGTGTTCTCTGCTGCTGCTTGGAGATATTTTTAACCAGGAATCTTGCAGGGTTTTTTCATCATTTGAGGTGACCCTGAACGACTGTGAGCTATAGGGACATGCAGCTCTCCAACATGTTTGCAATCTGCCAAGGCTGGAGGAGTGACTTTTGCTGCAGTACGTTGGGATGGGGAAAATTTGTTTTGTCCACATTTTAAAAGCAAGCCAACCCAATTTGTGCCCGCATTCATCTGTAGATGAAATATTGCATATAGAAGTGTATACAACAGGAGAATTTACACACAAAGTGCATATGTTAGGAAAATTCCATACAAAAATTAAAATGAGGTTTTGTGGATGATTGTTGTTTTTTAACAAATGCTGACAGGCTGGAAGGAAAACTGTAACAAAGTTATGATTAAAACATGCAAAACTGGATGAGAAATAAACTGTTTTGTTTTTCATCCTAACCAGCATACTTTAAGATCTGTCCTGTATCCCTCAATTTTTTATTAGTGAATGCAGATTTAGATGAAAATGCAATGAAAGTAGCAAGATTTCAATTACGTGGTAGAGAACACCAGGAGTTCCTGAGCTGAGCAGGGAACATATCCCGTGATTTTGCAGTGAGATGCCCATGCTTCTTCAGAGTGGGCCCACCCTGGTTGAAATGTAGATTTAAATGTCAATCAAGGGTCCACTTCTCCAAGAATTTTCTCTCCAGCTCAAAAATATAAAACTGGATTTTGCTCATGCCCTGTTTGTATCCAGCAAACCAGGCCTCTGAAGCTATTTGCACCAGCTGCTCTCTCTCTCTCTCTCTCTCTCTCTCTCTCTCTCTCTCTCTCTCTGTGTGTGTGTGTGTGTGTGTGTGTGTGTGTGTGTGTGTGTGTGCGTGCGTGTCATTTTCTCGCGACAGCTCTTTATTTTCAATATAATTCCTTTCGAATGTTATGAACAAGATGTTTATTTGATATAGAGATACATACTAAGCTGTTTTGAGGAGCTGAAGGAGCTTCTTCCTAAGGGTTGTAACAACGAAGGAGAGGATTTTAATTCTGCTTGTGCTGGGGAAGAGAAAAGCCTCGCCCCCCGCCCCCCATATACTAAGTTACTGATAAAGATTCATCCTCACATACACTCTGATGCCTGGAATGAAGTGAGGCAAAACCTGGACAAAAATGGGAGGGACCTAACAAAAGCAGAAGACATCAAGAAGAGGTGGCAAGAATACACAGAGGAATTATACCAGAAAGATTTGGATATCCAGGACACACAGATAATGTGATTGCTGACCTTGAGCCAGACATCCTGGAGAGTGAAGTCAAGTGGGCCTTAGAAAGCATGGCTAACAACAAAGCCAGTCGAGGTGATGGCATTCCAGTCGAACTATTTAAAATCTTAAAAGATGATGCTGTTAAGGTGCTACACTCAATATGCCAGCAAGTGTGGAAAACTCAGCAGGGGCCACAGGATTGGAAAAGATCAGTCTACATCCCAATCCCAAAGCCAGAGAATTCCAGAAAAACATCTATTTCTGCTTCATTGACTACACAAAAGCCTTTGACTATGTGGACCACAGCAAACTATGGAAAGTCCTAAAAGAAATGGGCGTGCCTGACCACCTTATCTATCTCCTGAGAAACCTATACGTGGGACAGGAAGCAACAGTTAAAACTGCTTATGGAGGAACTAATTGGTTCAAAACTGGGAAAGGAGTACGACAAGGCTGTATATTGTCCCCCAGCTTATTTAACTTATATGCAGAATACATCATGCAAAAGGCTGGACTGGAGGAACCCAAGCCAGAATCAAGATTGCCAGAAGAAATATCAACAACCTCCGCTATGCAGATGATGCCACTCTGATGGCAGAAAGTGAGGAGGAATTAAAGAACCTCTTAGTGAGAGTGAAAGAGGAGAGTGCAAAAAACAGTCTGAAGCTCAACATCAAAGAAACTTAAGATCAAGGCCACTGGTCCCATCACCTCCTGGCAAAATAGATGAGGAAGATATGGAGGCAGTGACAGATTTTACTTTCCTGGACTCCATGATCACTACACATGGTGACAGCAGCCACGAAATTAAAAGACACCTGCTTCTTGGGAGGAAAGTGCTGACAAACCAAGATAGCATCTTTAAAAGCACAGACATCACCTTGCCAACAAAGGTCTGCATAGTCAAAGCTATAGTTTTTCCAGTGGTGATGTATGGAAGTGAGAGATGGACCATAAAGAGGGCTGATTGCTGAAGAATTGACGCTTTTGTATTGTGGTGCTGGAGGAGGCCCTTGAGAGTCCCCTGGACTGCAAGGAGAACAAACCTATCAATTCTAAAGGAAATCAAGCCTGAGTGCTTGCTGGATGGACAGATCCTGAAGCTGAGGCTCCAATACTTTGGCCATCTGATGAGAAGAGAAGATTCCTTGGAAAAGACCTTGATGCTGGGAAAGTGTGAAGGCAAGAGGAGAAGGGGACGACAGAGAATGAGATGGTTGGACAGTGTCATCGAAGCTACGAACATGAATCTGACGAAACTCCGGGAAGCAGTGGAAGGCAGGAGGGCCTGGTGTGCTCTGGTCCATGGGGTCACGAAGAGTCGGACACAATTAAATGACTAAACATCAATAACAAAAACCTGGCGCTGGAACTATCCACTGTAACTTAATCATAAGTTTAGCTTGATCCAGAACTGTGGCCATGTTGGCTGTGGGATTCTGGGTGGTATAGTCGAGAAAAGGAATTGTTCCAAATTCCACCCTTCGTCACCAGACATTAAATAAAAGGCAGCAGCCTTTTATGTAATGTGCAAATTCTCCCCGTAAGCACATCCTCTCAATTGTCTGGTCCATTATATCTAGATACTCCAGATCAAAAATCTCTTGTTCTGAGTTTGTTTACTATGGGGAGGAAAGTACATAACAAATTTCTATGCAGATCACAACCACAGCCGTTTTATCTCCAAGTCAACACATGCAAACCATCATAATGCATGCACACTATCAACAGAATGGAAGTCTCAGAAAAAGCAACAAGATTTTACATAGCTTACATAGAAAATACATAAACATATATCCACCATCATAACAAAACAGGATAGAAATCTCAAAGAAGTCAACAAAAATTTTGTAGGTGCTCACTGAGAAAAATCATAAATACTGTACCTTGATGATTCCAGATTTAGCCATGGTAGTCCATCATGGATGAAAACATCACCATTTTCAAATTATTCGCTATAAGCTATTCACTATTTAGTTTACAAAGTTGAATATCTTAATAACTGATGATCTAAAGACATCACTTTGTGTAAGAAAAGAAGCTATGTTGAAGACAGTATAATCTTTTGTCTGAAGGAAACAAAATTACATTCTTCTAATTATCTCACATTAGCCACTCAGCTATCATTAAAACAAGGTGTAATTAAAAACAACACTAAGCACCTATAGGGTGGCACTTTTAAGGCAGAAGTTCTAAGTGATTTCCTAGTAAATTGACAAACAGATCAGTAATAAATGAGATTCTCAGAGGGCAAGCAGCCCATTTAGAACTGACTAATGGGTCTCCCTAAATAATTCAGCATCTGCAAATTGAGTATTAAAAGTACTGAAATTGGAGAAGAATAATATATCAAAAGGCAAGAGGCCAATCCTGAAGTCCATTACTAGGAAAGATAAAAAAGGGCCTTTTCAGGACCCTGTGTTAGGAGATATTTCTTGTTGTTAGTGGAGAATGTTAATGCAAATTCATTATGGTCAAGTGATTATGAAAAACACTTTATTTCCTAGTAACCGAGTGAAGGATTTTCATAGAATTCAGTCTTAATGAAGGAAGTATTTATAATGTAACATCTGACTCTACGTCAGAAGGAGAATGAAAATTGCCCCTCTAATGGAATGATCCCCCTCATAAATGAAAGGTCATCCCAGTGACAAAGCAATGGTCTAGACTCTAGAAGATTAGCTGCAAAGACAGATACAGCTTCCTGTGCTGTTATCTAAAAGAAGATCCCTCAGACAAAAAGAACTGATTTGATCATTTCCTTCCCTTCAGCTGCAAACTAGGGATACCTCGTTTTCCTTTAGAAAACAGGTCATTTTTATGAAGGCTTGAAAGATCAGGACAAATCAATGAGAGACTAGAAGACTGGATAAAGCTTAAACAGCTGATTTTTCCAGACAAGGGGGGGGGGGGGGATTGGAACTTGAAGAAAAACTAATTCTTTGGTGTGCAGCCCAATAGGTAATGGGGACACAGTGGCTTTGCTGGTAAGGGCTGTATTCTTGCACATGTCTAATTTGAAGGTCACAAATGTCTAGTAAGGGGTGAGTGTTTCCCAGCTCAATTTATAATTGGCTCAGTCTTTCTGAGGCAAAGACTGGCGTTTCACAAAAGTTCAGCCACAACCCTTCCCTGTCCCTAGAATTTTAGTTAAAACTGTAATGCTGGCATAGATAAACCACTCAGAGTTGTGGGTTTTTTAATGCAACAAGAAAAGATTATCAAGGTATGTCAATTATGTGAGCAGAATCATAGATGCATACTTCATAGATACAATTTCCAGAAAGAGGGTGACATTCAAAAACAGCAATTCATCTTCAGATGATATGAAACTCTTTTTGTAAATTACACATCCACCTCTAATTGATTTGCACACTATTTTATAAACCACATGTCATGTCTGTGTGAAACTGTACATAAGGTTTCACAGATGAATCAGTGAGTTTCATTAAGAATAAGTAATTAAATGCATTATGTTGGAAGTAACTCCATAAAGCTGGATCTAAAGTCAGATTGGAAATGTGAGCATTAGAATAGACTAAAATTTAGATGAGATGGGGACATCACGTGTAGAGGTTTAGGGTAGAAGAAGAAAAATTTAGTAGTAAAAAATTAAAAAAAAATAACTTTTGAATGATGTACCAATATTTTCTTAAAGGTTTTATAATATTCTAGTCCCAGTCCATTAGTTCCCGCTGCCTATTCGAAAAGGGGGTAGGTGATTGGATAACTAGGTAATTAGTTTCTAATTTGCTAAAAGCTATGAGATTGATTATTGCTAGGAACGGGGAAACAACATAGATTTTAGACAAAATAATTAGAACCAAAATAACTGAAACCCCTTTCCTTAAAAACGTATTATTAATTTGGAATAAGTATTGGGGGGGGGAAGCATGTATTAATAAAGGGGAAGGGAAGTTGTTATAATTGCAAGAGTCGTTATAATTCTGGGAGGGGAAGGGGACTCTATGAAAGGAAGAGAATTGACTATATCTCCGATGGTCCTGGAAGAGGGAAGGGAGCATTCTGAGATAGTGGTTTTTGATGTCGTGTGTTATTTGTTTTCTAGAGTGTTGCAATGTTTTGTTGTGTATAATGCTTCATTACAATTTTTGTTTGTCATTAATAAAATTTAAAAACAAAGTAAGCAATAATAAATTTGCATGTGATGTAAGAGTTAGGATGGGTAACTTGCAAAATGTGTTTGTAGACATATGTGGAGAATTTATCTATTTTGTGTTAATAAAGCGAGGAGGAGAAAGCATAACTCAAGGGTCTATACAGTTTTAAAAAGGGAAGTGGGGCTCCACAAGTGTAAATGGTATATATGGTTTTCCCCTAATGGTCCCAGTGGTGGGAGTCCACTATGCATGTAGTATGTCTTTTTTAAAAAAAAAAAAATCATTATTATACGTTTTACTGTTTTTAGATCTGTCATTTCTTTGAATTTGTTAAGATTTTTAAAATAAAATTTAAAAATAAGATATTAATGTAAAGTATGTCTAAAGACCGAAAGGGGAGAAACTATGTTTGTAGCTGTGCTTGTGGAAGCAACTTTTCTACAGGCAGCTGTAAAGGTAGACACCAGCTATTAGGGTTCCCTACTGCATTCTTTCTTGTCTTGTCTAATCCATTATTTCCTTGCATAAAGACTGGCTTTCAGGTGTTGTTTCACTCTTCCTCAGGAGTCCATCTTAGTCATGCAACTGTAGGCAGGAGACTCCATTCTGTTGTACCTTTGATGAATACATATAACTTCCTTATACTATTCTCATTGCTGAAAACAGTGTTCCAAGCAGCTATTTCCCATCAAAATCCAAAACATGTCCACAAAACAATTACTGTAATTTAGAGCATCTGTGAAGCAGAACACACTCTACAGGCTGTATGCACAAAATGACCTTCTGAGTAAATACAAGGGGCAATGGTAAATTATTCAGATGTCAATCAAGCACTACAGGCAGACAAAACATATATTATACACTTAACAATTATAACCTTTAACACTGTCATTACAAATCTGTTATCTATTTCCCTTAATGTTTGCATATATGTATAAAAGAAAGACACCATTATAAATCTACTGTTTTAATTAAAGACATTCAGTACCTAAAGTCTGAGTTGGTAGCATAATTTCCATGCCCTTTGTGTTGTTCTGGAAATTTTTATATCATTGTTAAACTTCCTAATACGTTAACAGAATGTGCCATACATTCACCCAAAAGGAAATCCAGAAGTCTGCAAATTCTTCACACTTTTGTCAAGAAGCATAATTTTTTTGAAAAATGTAATTATTGTAGAGACTTGAACCCCAATTTTCAAATTAAAAGTCTTTGCAAGGCAATTCATACTACAATCTTTCAGAATAACACAATGAACTACCAGTATTTCAGTCAACAATTATTCAAAACCTTAAACATCTAGAAATTTAAAGAAGTACACACCAACATAATATCAGAAAGCATTTTAAAATTAGTAAAGTCAGCCCAGTTCCTGTCAAATGAGGTTTGACAAACAACAATGCTTGAGAGCCTATTTAAAAGATGACTATGCATCTTCTGAAGGAAGGTGTTCAAGAGACAAGAACCCACCACTGTGAAGACCCTCTCTCATGTTATCAGTTTGATTGTAACTACTGACAGGATAGGATCTCTATGCCTTATCTCACTGCGTGGGCAGTCTTGTAGGGATTCAGGCTGTCCTTCAAGTGCCCCTCTTTTCACAAACAAGGTGCAAGACGTGCTTTGGATTCTGTCCTTCATTTGGAAACAAGAGGAACAACAATACCATGCCATCAGCACAAAAAGTAATAACTGATTCTCTTTGTATTTAAATATCATGTTGCCTTACATCTGAAAGGTGGAATTATAGTCTTTTAAAATAAAATTCATTGCAATTACTTCACAAATAACGCAGCTATGAATGCAGTAGTGACCTATTCAGACGGAAACATCAGCCTACACTGCAGGTCCACACACACATTAACAGCAGGTGATCAGGGAAAAGATGATAGAGTTGCCATCTTAAGTCTGCCTTTGCTGCTCTGTACTTAGCAGCACCTTTATTGAAAACACTTGATAAGCTTCCACTTCTAATGCCTGCATGCCCAGCTCTGTTGTTTTCTACTTGCTCGCTGTTTTCAAACCTAGGCTGCATCTTCAACAAGTAGACAGAAGACTCTGCATGGTTACTTTAGCAGTTGGAGTCAAGTAATACACATGCCATGGGAGAGGAAGAAAGTGCTGAATGCCCCCTTACAGTGCAATTCATCTGACAATTCCTAGCAGCAGAGATTTTATTGCTGTGGCCACTTTCTCTTTCTGAAATTGCTTACTTACTGAGGAAATAATCAGAGTGAGAGATTATGTGTATGCAGGAAATAAGCCAAAGGTAGACAAGCAAAAACAAATGAACAAATGCCACCTTCACCCTCACTGTGGCAATGAGGAGGAGGAGCAAACCTGGGCGGTGGCTGCCTGGACGTGGAGAGCAGTGTCTCTGGTGTGGGCTTGTTGATTGGCCCTGCCATGCCCCCCACCTTACCGTCTCCTCCTGATGGAGTTGGAAGAGGAGGAGGAGAACCACTGCCCAGCCATCTGTCCTGACAAATGGCTTGCCTCTCCTCCATTCTCCCAGATCAACCACAAGGGGTAGCCTCTCAAGAGCAACACCACCATGACCTCCACCCCCAGGAAGACTGACAGGAGTGGGGGGGTGCCATTAACAGGAGCTCCTGCTTGTCTGGCCCACCTGGAGGGAAGGGAGACATGCCTCCTGTCTGCTTCTGTATATACCATTTAGGCAATATATCACTTCAGAATTAAAGAAAGAAAGAACATTCTAGGGGAGCAGGGATCCAGAAACAGGAATCGGTTTATATGAGATGGCATGTGTAGCCTACAAAATCGGTACAAACAGCAAGAAATGTACCAGGTGAAAAGACAGCCATGTGAGCGAGCCCAGTAGTATATGTACCACATGACTATACATACAAATACAGTATATAGTGGTGCCTTGCTTGACGATGTTAATTCGTTCCAGCAAAATCGCTGTAGAGTGAAAACATTGTCAAACAAAATGAAACAACCCATTGAAAAGCATTGAAAACTGTTCAATGCGTTCCAATGGGCTGAATGCCTGCTCATCCAGCGAAGATCCTCCATACGGCGGCCATTTTCGGTGCCTGTAAAGCAGGAATCCGTCCTAGAAAACAGCGGGGGCCATTTTCTTCAGCCGGTGGCCATTTTGAAACCCGACGATCAGCTGTTTGCTGATTGTCATAAAGTGAAAATCAGTTCCCAAAGCAGGGAACCGATCATCGTTTAACCAAAAAAAAAAAAAAAAAACCATTTAAAACATTGTTTTGCAATCACTTTTGTGATCGCAGAAACCTAATCGTATAGCGATTTCCTTGTTAAGCGAGGCAATTGTTAACCGAGGCATGACTGTATTGCTATAAAAAAGAAACAGTTCAAATTAGGCCTTTAGTCTAGATTCCACCACAGTTCTGGTGCTGATTGACTGATTGGCTGGATTTATAACCTCTTAAAACTGGGACTCGGGATGATTTACAGTTGTCCTGAATTAAAAGTATGATTAAAATCATTGCTTTTCTAGACCAGTGGTTCTTAACCTTTGTTACTCAGATGTTTTTGAACTGCAACTCCCAGAAACCCCAGCTAGCACAGTTGGTGGTGAAGACTTCTGGGAGTTGCAGTCCAAAACTCCTGAGTAACCCAAGGTTAAGAACCAGTGTTCTAGACCACAGGTGTCAGGATTGTTTGCAAAAAAAAAAAGCTCTGGTTGGGGGAATATGGGAGTTTTAATTCAAAAAAAGGCAAAGCTTGCTAGAGCCGCTTAAACCATGAAACACAATTGAAGAGTAAAATGGAATAATGTTTGTTTTTAAAGGATCTCCACACGTTGCAGGACTGCATCTGTTTCCATTCAAGTAAAAGTGGAGTATAGAATGGAATCAGTAAGAGACTGCACAAGAGCAACACCTTTCTCTTTCATTTACAACACAGTGTTCTTGTGTGAGAGATAAAATGACTTTTCATGACAGGAGAATTCATTCTGTGAGTGGATGCGCACCTTTGGGTATATCACAAAGGGTTTGATCAAAGTTTGACTTTGTTAAGAAATATATGTTACAGACAAGCTATCAGTCAGTCTTCCATCTCTTTACTGGGGCTAAGTTTAGCTGCAAACTCCATGGCTTGAACCTTCAAACAGGTTTTTGATCTTCCTCGATTCTCCCCTTCACCCAGCTATGCCTTCACATCTAGACATCTGCATCTATCTCTCTAGGTCACCGTAAGATTCCCAATTCAAGTTTAAAACATATGTGTAATTTCTTAAATCAGATTTTAATACGAAATGCCCATTAAGCTATAAAACTCAAAGGACGCTCTTGGGACCATCACACCCACTCAGTTTTATCAATTTCGCAGGGTTCTTGTGAGGATTAAGAGGACTGCTTATATATTGTGCCATAGCGCTTAAAGCACTCGCAGAGTGGTTTACAGTTTAATTATACAGGCTACACATTGCCCCGTGCAGTGCATTGGTTACTCAATTTACTGACCTGGGATCGATGGATGGATGAGTCAACCTCGAGCTGGCTATCTGAGCCCAGGATCAAACTCGGATCATGAGCAAATACTCACTGCAGTACTGCAGTTTAACTACTGCACCACGAGGTGGGAAAGAGAGCCATGTATGCTGCCTTGAGCTGACCAAGTAAAGCTCAGGATGTTATTCATTTATTCATTTATTCATTTATTCATTTATGCATACATGCATACATGCATGCATGCATGCATACATGCATACATGCATGCATACATACATACATACATGCATGCATGCATGCATGCATGCATGCATACATACATACATACATACATACATACATACATAGACCACCCCATTAGTGCCAACAAACTATTTTGGGTAGTTTACAAATAACTCCATAAAACAAAACACTAAGTTGCAAATAAAAATAAAGCATAACCTAAAAATTAAATAACCCATGTCGCTGAATCAGTTTTAAAACTGAAGTGGACCGGGAGGCAAGGCATTCAACAAAGGTCAATGTGAAAAGCCTCCCTGAAATGTAGTGTTTTTAACTGCCTCCTAAATCAGTACAAGGAAGGGGCCTCTAGGAGTTAATTCCATAATCTCAGTGGCAACACCAAGAGGACCCTAATCTAGGAGATGACTTTTGGGCCTCTCTTGGGGTGGCTACGTGGAGGAGACTTAGGCAGATGACATTGGGGAAAGATGCTCCAACAGGTAATGTGGTCCAAAATTATGAAGAACTTTATACATGAGTGTCAGAACCTTGAACCTGATTCAGGACACAATGGGTAACCATTGGAGGCCAGAACTGGGATGATGTGATCAAATTTGCTCACACTAGCCACCAATCTGGCCACCGTATTCTGGACCCAGTGTAGTTTTCAGGTCAGTCTCTCATGCCCCCACACAGAGTGCACTGCAGTAGTCGATCCAGGAGATAACCAGTGCCTGCATCAAAGTCCTGAGGGAGCCCTCATCTAGGTAGAGGCTGAGTTGGTCTAAAAAGCCCTAAACCTTATTGGACATGGCTACAATCTGGGAATCTCAAGAAACAGCTGGGTCCAGAAGAACACCCAAGTTACAGACTCAATCCCTAAAGAGGAGGGCAACACTATCCAGTCAAGGGATAACACCCCCCACAACTTTTCAGAGGGGGCCCCTCGGGAACAAATCTCTGTCTTGTCCAGATTCAGTTTGAGCCTGTCCTTGAGGGTGGACTCATAACAAAAAAAAACCAAAAATAAAATAGCATAAACATTGCAGTTAACCTGAAAGATACTGTGCATTACTTTGACCTTAACATATTTCCTTACAAAAGTAGACATTTTATCAGATTAAAAAGATTATATCACTACTGAGGTAAGGTGGGTGCTGAACAAGGCCTACCTCTTTAGTGAAGGAATAAGTCAGTAGCCTCTTCAACTAATTCTCCAATGGTTGCATTGTGGTGGCATAATCTCGAATAGTTTAGTGGTCTGAGGCAGCTGCCATTCACAAAACCACACAAACATGCGTCCAAAAGCAGTTTATCAAATGGCCACCTTACTGTCTTTCAAGAGCTATCTCCTCTCAAGGACGAATTGACCCAAACTGGTAAGCTCCTAAATCATCTTTTCAAATAAAGCTTGAGAGAGCATGGTTGCCTTCACCTTGCCTTAATATGTACCCTAAAATGATCCATGTACAACAGAATCACTGAAGGCAATTGATCCAGGTACTTAATGTCCCCTCAAATGGAGCTCAACACAGCATCAGATTTCTTGTTACAGCTCCTTCCATTGGACAAGGGATGTTTGAGGATTTTAATTCAGTTGTCCGGCTTTTTAAAAATAAGAATTTGCCCAAATCTCCAAATTCTTATTAAAACACACATACACACACAAATTTTGCTGTGCAAATTTCCTAAACACATAAATCCTGGCTTGTAATAGTCATGTTGGTGTCTTTCAATATTCTGCTCCCTTAGCCTGCTTGGCTAACATGTATACCAAGTTTGTACCTCAGTAAATACTAGAAATTTTCTTGTGTAGAGTGATAAACTCTCTTAAGACTCAATCCTTAGAAAATTAGGCAAAAAAGTAACTTGCCTAAGTGTTCTCCTCTGTGCTCAACAAGGCTTGAGGAATCTTCCTTTATTCTCACCTCCAAAGTGTTACTCTAGTCTTCACATCACAAACACATAACAGAGAATGTTGTGCACTATTACTGTGCAACCCCCTATATATCAACAGCCAATTTTAAAATGCCATCTCATTGCAACTGCATTTATTTTGTTGGTCTCCTTTCTCTCCACCCTCAGGGCAAAGTGGAACCATGACAAGCAATCACAGTAACGTCCCAGACAAGGAGGGATGATGGTCCTTTTACTGACCTTGTACCATGCATATATACAGTATATTCACCTTGTATCTCCCTCCATTTTAAGCATTGGACTTTTGTTCATTTTTGCTCTTGGTGGCTATAGCTTTAATATACTTCTTCCCATTGCTGTGGAAAGAAAATATTTCTGACCACCCAAGCTAAACACAACTCAGGCAGGGAGGCTTTCTCCAAACCAGATGGTGAGACTGAAACTGGTATGCAGAACACGCAACAATGGGCTCAAGTTACAGGAAGCCAGATTTCAACTGAATATCAGGAAAAACTTCCTAACTGTTAGAGCAGTAAGACCATGGAACCAATTACCTCGAGAGGTGGTGAGTGCTCCAGTACTGGAGGCATTCAAGAGAAATTTAGATAGTCTCCTGGCAGATCTCTTTGATTTGTATCCCTGCATCGAGCAGGGGGTTGGACTTGATGGCATTATAGACCCCTTCCAACTTCACTATTCTATGATTCTATGACAAATTGAGTTCATTCACCCACCATGAACATTAAGATAATCACCAGAGTTTAAGAGGGACATTCAAGGAAACCTTGACTACCCAGTGAACATTTTAGGAAGGAATCCTCCCTTGTTATGGAAAGGTAAGTCAAAACTGCAGAGCTGGAAGGGACCCTATGGATCACTGAGTCAAGGGGCCTCAGAAGGAAATAGAACACCGTGCCTCTGGCTCCACAGCCAGACGCCTCAACCACTGAGCTATTCAGAGCAGGAAGTCTGGGCATGATCACTTTACACTTTATCCCCAGTTGTGTCCCCCTGTTGGGACTGTCAAGTTTGATCCTTTTTGAGGTGACTACAAGGTGTATAGCTAATAGTGAACCAGCATGGACTTTTTCAGTGGAGTATATATAGCACAATATAGACAAAGTGTAGATATTTATATTCCCTACATTATTCTAGAAGCCTGACATAGCAGATAGTGCTGACGTAACAGTTCATGTGGTCCTGAGCAATTTGAGGGTTCTGAAGATACACTGGAGACTGGGATGAGAAAGAATAGCTTTCTATTATTCCTTTTTTTTTCTTCCTGGCTTGCCGTAAGAGATATTTTCCAAGACTAGAGATGCCCCAAATCCCACTAGATAGATTTATAACAAAAAGGCATAGTAGAAATGGTTATTTCACATCTAGCAACACTGAAGCAAGAAAAAGAAACAGCGTGTAGCAAAAAAAAAAAACCTAACAGAGCTTCAGAGATCTTTCCCCACTTTCCTGCCTCTTAGACTCCAAAACACAATTAAACAAGCTCAGTAGAACAGCTGCTGCTGCTTCTTCTTCTTCTTCTTCTTCTTCTTCTTCTTCTTCTTCTTCTTCTTCTTCTTCTTCTTCTTCATCATCATCATCATCATCATCATCATCATCATCATCCATAAAATTATTTGTCAACCAAGTAAAACATGACAATGTCAAATTCATTTCTTTACCTCTTAAATTTAACTTACATTGCATGAGCTGAAGGGAATTTTCTGACCCCAGTGAAATGGGCCTTTTCCGTCACTTCTCTTTTAGACTGAAAGAATGGCTAAAGGGCAAGAACATTGTGGACACTTTTGGAGAAAAGTGTCAGAATCAGGCAGAACAAAGAAAAGTGGTGTTTCCAAATCAGCTACAGGGCTACGAAAAGCCCTCAGCTCCCCGCAAGCTGGTTCACTAAATTTTCCTCTGTCATTTTGTGACTAGAAATGACCTCACCAGACTCTACATATTTCTATCCAACTGACTGAGAGGCCATTACAAGTGTGGTGGTGGTAGGAGTACATTGCTTACTAGATTGTCCACATTCTATAATGTTCATCTTTTACTTCAGATAGTTTATACGGTGCCTTCATTACACCTGAGACTGTGTGTGAGAGACAGTGTAGCATGCATGACTGACTCTCTTCTATGGGCTTTGATTGGACTGGTCAAAATATCATGACCGTCTATCATTTCATTCATTAATTAATGTATTGATTAATTAATTAATGTAGCTAGCTACAATAATTAATTCCTGTAGCTAGCTGATGCAGGGGGAATTTGTGGAAGGGCAGTAACTGGGCATGGAGCAGAATGGAGAGCTCCCTCTGGGGAGGGAATGCAAGGAAGGAAAGAAGTTGGAAAGAGCTTTGCTATACACTGAGGGTCCTCCACCTTCTCAGAGTTGATGGCACTGCTTCTTGGCCCATTGGCAGTCCCCCCCCCCGGTCCCCATCTGGAAAAAATATAAATACAAATACCTGCATGAGCTGAGGTACCGGTCACCTCTGCACCACCTTGGAGCAGATCTGTCCCAAATCTGTACAGCAAATGTTTGGATACAAATTGGGTCAGATAGTACTTGCACACTCCCAGAATAAAATATAAAATATAAAATACAGAAATCCAGCATAGTTCAGTTGAATAAAGAGAAACAAAGAGTTGAGCCTTCAAGGTAAAATAAATAGGAAAAGAAATGTAGAAAGGAGAAGAATCTCTTGGCTGGAAGAACTTAGAGACAGGTTGTAATGAAGCAAAGCGTCATTGTTCAGAGCTGTCACATCCTGCATCAGAGGGACCATAATGATCTCCAGCCTCCAGAAGGAGGAGGAAGGGGAAGAGAAACAGCAGGAGAAGGAGAAAGAGGACCATATTGTACTTCACCTGCCATATAACTCAGTTGCAGATATTACTGTAAACATGTAGTATGAAATAAACATATTTCATGGAAATAATAATTCAAAAAAGGTGTCCTTTTTTTACGATACATAGTGAATCAGATTAATGTTTGTGTACTGTTTAGAAATTAATTAAAAATCAGTTCACAGAGAATCAAGTTATCAAATATTGTGCTGCTTCCAGGTGCTCTGGCATTATTTTCAACATGAAAAATAAGTGTACAAATTCCACTGGAATGCTTATAGACATCCATCTAAAGAGTAAATATTACTAATTTGCTTGGCACTTCAAGTGACTTAAATTAACAATTCAGCTCTGCTTTTCAGTGTCAGAATTATCAGAAAAAATTGTTTCTTCTGGCAATAAGTACAACCTGAAGAGCCAAATCATGTAGAACACACATTTTATTAATTGTGAATTAACAGCTGATTTCCAAATTACATCGTTTAGCTGTCCCAGTGTAGTATTAACGGTAAATTCTGTTCAAAAAAGCATTCATAAGGGTCAGCCAGAGTGTACTCTGAAATCAAAATAACCATATTGATTTAATCTAAACTTTTTTTTTATTTCTCTAATCCTGGTTGTATAGTCTAAGATGTGGACCAGTGGTTAAAATTCCATGATTTGGGGGAGTTGTAGTCCAAGAATGTCTGGGGACCCAGGGCTCACTGACATGGACTACATAGCAGCAAACCTAAAAGATCAAATTCAATTAATGGTTTCTATGCATTGGTCCCATAGTTATTCAATTAATCCAAATATTATTTACAAATGATTTAATTTCTAAATCAGCCACCTTGGGTCTCCTCACCAGGAGAAAAGCAGCCTGGAGATAAAATATATAAATGGATGGATGGATGGATGGATGGATGGATGGATGGATGGATGGATGGATGGATGGATGGATGGATGGATGGATGGATGGATGTCTCTTTCTGAGTTGATCTGTATAGATCTATGTTTTTTTGACAGAACTTTCAGAATTGCTCAGGTGGTATGTCCTACTGCATACACAGAGCTATTATCCCATGATTGTTGTATCCCATGTTGTTTTCTTTCCTTATCTGCAAAATCTTAGCCTACTTCTCTCTTTCCACATGCCTTTTACTACGCTTCTTTTCCTTAGATTCTATGTCAGAAATTGAATCAAGGCTTTTTATTTTTATTTTTAAAAAAGCTCTTTGGTTTATTTTTTGGTAAATGAAAGAGAATGGCCTCAGTTTCAAAACAGAATAACTAAAAGCAGGTCATTTGCAGATGGAATCACTCTAATAAAGTAGATTTTTATTACTTACATATCGATATGTCCCATTAATTTCAGCATTCAGGTGTGGAATATTTTCAACCTCTCTTTCGGGTCCTTTTGCTCATTAAAATTCATGAATTGGGGGGAGAAACCATCAAAAACATACCTTTACTGTGTCTTTATTTAGCACATATATCCTCCTATTCACAGGAACTAGCTCACTGCCTTTCAACTCTTTCAGAATATGAAGCAACTCTTAGTGAGAGGCAATGGCTGAGATGCCTATCATAAAAAAGCAATTTGGATTGTTGGAATATAGGTTTTCTCTGACAGTTGTACTCCTCCTTGTCAAAAATCAGCATTTAGCAGGATGTGACTTGCCTAAGCACTTTAGGTGAGTATCCTGACTAAAGCAAAAGCATTGTGATGACAATATATCAAAACCAAGCCTTCAAAAAGGAAAGAAAAAATGGGTTTGTAAAGCTGACACAGTTGACAATCTCATAGTTGGGTGGGTTCTTGTCTAGGTACTACTGGAGTAGTAGTAGGTTTTCACTGTAATTTTTTTAATGGAAGTAGAGCAAAAATAATCAGGTCTGTCACTGTAGGGATGTGAATTAATGGTTCCCAAATTTGAGTCCCCAAATCTTCTTGGGCTAAAACTCCCAGAAGCCTTCACCACTGCTTGTGTTAGCCAGGATTTCTTGGATCTGTAATTCAACAGCATCCGGAAACCAAAAGCTAGGAAGCACTAGATTCTAAATGCTTCTCAGTCTCACCACTTTCTATGGGGACTTAAGCCTTTTTTCATCTCCACCCAGTCCCAGATTTCCTCACAAAACATCCTCAGTTTCTACCATTAAAATCCTGTGCATAATTCTTTGGATGATGTGCAGGAATTGATGACAATCTCCCCAGGATGCCTTAAGAGCAGCTAGATAAATCCCACCTACTGCTATGCAAGCAAGCAATGAATGATAATCATATTGCCCAAGTATGGGCCATCATAGGTAATTACTTGTCCATTAAAAATAAAAATAGCAAACAATGAAGACTGTGCTGAGCCTACTTTTTGCAGAGGAACCATGGCAAGCAACCACTGATTCCCCCCCCCCCCCGACTCTTCCTACACTATGGGATTTAGTTTCTTGTTATAGTATTATATCACATTTTGAATATATGATTGTGCTACCTGTCTACCCTGCCTGCTGAGCCTCAGAACAGACCCATTTTTGTCCTTGCTAATTTCCTGCAAAAGATTAAATCTGATACTCCTGCGCTGATTGAGCCTGAAGTAGTAGGATTTTTTAAAAAAATATTGTTTTATTGCTTTGTCAGTTTTGGACTCTTACATGAGTCACTTTCAGATGGTCCTGTTGCTGACAAAAACAACTAAAAACCCCAGAGGATTATACGCCAGAGACACAAAGCAGTTCAGGACTGTCAAGTTTAATCTTGCCCAAAAAATCAGCTAAGGAGCAAAACTCCCCCTTCCCCATGGGCTTAGCATTTCTTCCTCCTGCTGCTGCTGATGCTCTGGGGAATATTCTAGTATCTGGAGTGACTCGCCACAGGGTGTGTGTGAAATTTCAAAAATTGTCAGCATTGGAAAAAACACCTTGCATAGCTGTTGTTGAAAATGAACACAGGGAGATGCATACATTAAATGTCCCTGTTGTGTTTCCCACTTCCATAGTGTCCCAGGATTTGTCAAAATATGGAAAATGACAAATGGTTCTAAGCACATTTATTTTTTTCAAAAGCATTCAATATCTGCTAATACTCAAGGGGATGGGGAGTCATATTTCAGTTGTAGAGCAAATTCCATGCTCAGTCGCAGACATCTCTTGTCAAAGGTTCTTGAGGAAGAGTTTATACATGCCTTTTCCTCAGAAAGAAAGAAAACTAAGGTTGAAATCCTGTTGCTT
The DNA here is from genome assembly GCF_051106095.1 of Pogona vitticeps. Taxonomy (NCBI): domain Eukaryota; kingdom Metazoa; phylum Chordata; class Lepidosauria; order Squamata; family Agamidae; genus Pogona; species Pogona vitticeps. Next base: position 252,931,299 of record NC_135784.1, on the reverse strand, counting down.
AACATAGTAAGTTGCAACCAGTAGGCCTATTCAGTCAATGGGAATTTGATGACTCACCTCCTCTGTACATTCTGTTGATTCAATGGGCCTACTCTAATTCTGAAATGCAATGTTAAGTAACAGCTCCTGATCCTCTAGTACTGCTGCTGTACCCCTCCATCTCTTATTCCTCTCCTTTCTTATGGGGCATCAAACAGGGTGGACAGCTCCCTGTGGGCAGGGAGTGCAAGGAAGGAAAGAAGTTGGAAGGAGCTTTGCTATACACTGAGGGTCCTCCACCTTCTCAGAGCTGATGGCACTGCTTCCATCTTAGCCCTTGGTGTTCCCCATTGGCAGTCCCCCCCCCCCGGGTCCTCATCTGGAAAAATATAAATACAAATACCTGCATGAGCTGAGGTACTGGTCACCTCTGCACCACCTTGGAGCAGATCTGTCCTAAATCTGTACAGCAAATGTTTGGATACATATTGGGTCAGATAGTACTTGCACACTCCTAGAATAAAATATAATGTGCAGAAATCCAACATAGTTCAGTTGCATAAAGAGAAATGAAGAGACCATGTTGACACAGTTGAGCCTTCAATGAATAGGAAAATAAATGTGGGAAGGAGAAGAACTTATTGGCTGGAAGAACTTGGAGACAGGCTGTAATGCAGCAAAGTGTCATTGCCGCATCCTGCGTCAGAGAGCCATCTTCATTCCTCAAATGCCTGGCATTTCCATTCTGCAATCAAATGTCTTCTAACAGAATACTGGATTTAATTCATCATATCAATGAGTATATGAGTCAGCAGGGTCAAGTCTCTGGAGTTATGGACTTGTACTCAGGACACCTGGGTTGTCCCCAGGGGAGGTGTATAAATATCATCAACCAATTAATCAGTCCCAGTCAAGGGTAGCAATTCTTTTTAACTGATGGCCAAAACATATATTACTGCCTCCGGATTTTCTTTTTCGTTTTTCCTGTCTATCTTTCTTCTAATAATTTGTTCCTCAGATATATGAGCAGCACAGAGCAAAATCTCAATTCAGATTTAAACTTCAGGGGATTGCACAGCAAGCATTTGATTTAAAGCACCTAATTTTCTCTAGAGGTAAACCCATCTCATTCCAATGGCAGTTAATGGAATATTAAAAGCTCAATTTAGGTTGTTAGATCTTCTTTACCCATCTGCTTTGTTATTTATTACAGAACTTAGTCTTGAAAATAATTGTTTGTTTATGTAACCATTCTAGTAGATGAATGAAGGCATTGTTCAGATAGGGGGCAGGATAAGCCCAGCAAACATTACAGGGAGAAGTTGTCATGATATTTGTAACAACATATATTCATCCTATTTGCGGGGGGGGGGGGGGGTGAAACCAATTTCAAACTTCCTAATTGCATTGTATATTTCTACTTTAAACCAAACAATAAATGGAGAGCCTTAATTAAATGCACATTCAAAATCACAACAAACACAAATCCTATGATCAACGTAACTGTTCACAGGTAAATCTCAATTTGGATTACTAGAGTGATTGTTAGAGAGGGTATTTCTGTTCCATGAAAAATGGCCTTCAGGTCTAGGTCTAAAAAAGTGTATACACTCCTATGTTACATTATTATTATAGTATTAAAATACTAATATTATATTGGAAGGGACCCAATGGATCATCAAGTCTAGCCGCTATTAAGGAGGCATGATGGAGAATTGAATTCCCAACTTTTACCTAAATCCAGCCATCCATTATAGAGAATTTAGACAATACTCAGCAGGCAACACCAAATACTTGCACTATCATTTTGAAGCAATCTGCAACCAAGATTTATGTTGATTGCTTTATGTCAGCGTAAAAACCCAAAAGGATTTTGCCATAGTCAAGAAAGGAGCTGAGTACATACCCAGGTTAGATTAGCTACGTGTGCATTTTAAATAGTTGGGATCACCACAACAGAAAGATTCTGTCTCTCGCATCTGATAACCTAATCAATCTTATCAGCAGGCACAGGGACCAGGCTCTGTAGCTGATCATAAGGCCCTTGTAAATTTATTTGGCTGAAGGCATCCTTTCCAATAAACTGATTTCAAGATATTTAGGTTTCTAAACACTCAATTGGGCCCAGAAACACACTAGCAACCAACATGGCTGATTAAAAAAAATAGTGTTATTTACATTCTGATCTGATCAAATTGAGTTCCTGGACTCTGCCCCAATTTAAAAACCAAATTATCTTTAAAGAACAATCCCATCAAGATGGCCTTACAATCATCCCACCTGGATGAGCAGGACATGAGCTGGACTCTTGTTGGAGGAAAGATCCCTTTCTTCCAACAGGATCCATCCAGTGAATTTCCCAAAGTGTGAAAAATGGTGACAACATGGTCATCATGAGTAATATCCAGTCCCTAATCATCCTCCACACAGTAGTGAAGGCAAAATCCAGGCTACAATAGAATAGAATATATTCTATATATTCTATTCTATTAATATATTTATCTATATAGAATAGGAATAGAATAGAATAAAACCATACATGCCATATAGATGGACCACTATGTAGAACTGTTCAGTCCTCCAGAGTTCATGGGTCTTGTCTTCAGTATAAATAACTGTTTCCTCATTCTCATATTAATGTTTGTGTATTTCCTCAATTAGAAAAGAAGCCTCATGCATGGATGCCAATGCTTTCAAATATTGTCTTTAAACAAATTAAACATTTCCATAACTACTCATCCGTACTGTGAGGAGTTGCCTTGAGTGAGTCTTGAGGGGAATGTCACCAAAAAATAATGACATGTAACTCTTTCATGAACTTTCAGAGACAAAATTTGCTTCGGGTCATGTAAAAATAATTATGTTTTTGTGTACAGCATGCAAAAGCAGCAGTATGGTTTACCAAAGACTTTTGTCACCTGGATTTAGAGTAATTATGAGGTTGACTATCACAGGTAAGAATTCTAATTCTTATGAAGTAGAAAGCCAAACAAGATTCCCACTTCAGAATGCAGATAGGTCTTCACATGATTGAATAGTGTTCCTTACGTAAGGGGGAAATGGAAACACCTGTATGGGAAAGGGGAAAGGGAATACCTTGCAAAAAAACATAAAAATACATATATACATGAAAAACAAGACTTTATGTACTAGATAGATAGATAGATAGATAGATAGATAGATAGATAGATAGAGAGAGAGAGAGAGAGAGAGAGAGAGAGAGAGAGAGAGAGAGAGAGAGGGACGGACGGACGGACGGACGGCCGGATGGACGGCCGGACGGACGGACAAGATAGATAGATAGATAGATAGATAGATAGATAGATAGATAGATAGATAGATAGATAGATAGATAGATAGATAGATAGATAGATAGATAGATAGATAGATAGATAGATAGATAGATAGATCACCAAAGAGCCCCACCCTGTTCTGGTTATGCACCAGTAGATTATAGGGTTTGTGCATTGGTTTATGTATTAAGAATTTAGGAATACATACAAAAGTAACATAAAGAGGATAGAGATTTGAGTCATCTGTCGTAACAAACCAGATGTAATTTTATCATTTCAGTAAGGATTCTATAATGCTTATGTAGGGAGTAGTCCATAAAAATCAAACATTTCTCAAGACATCAACATGAAAATTGGACAACCATCTGTCACATCTGCTTTGATTTAGATTCCTGCATTGAGCAGCGGGTTGGACTCGATGGCCTTATGGGCCCCCTCCAACTCAATGTTTCTATGATTCTATATTTCCATAACTACTCAATACAATAAATTACCTTCTGTTTCCAGCAAAGTAACTGTCTCCATAGTAAATAAAATAAAAGAATCACAACCCAGTATCCTATTCAATATTTATGTGCAAAGAACTCTGAATGAATTGCCATGGTGATCTGACATGGTGTTAGTCGTGTGCCTAGCCGAGTGCAATTGCCAGCTCTTCAGATCACCCTGGAAGCTTCTACAGTTAGAATTCTGCATGTATGTGAATATTCAACAGGATACTACCCACAGTGTAATATATTAAAAGATCATGGCTCCAGGCTTTTGATTAAACAAACAGAAGCAACATTTGCATTGTAGCCATTAAAATGAAATGCTAATTCTGACATATATGCCTAAAGGTAACCACAAATGAGTGTGGAAGTTATTGGACTCCTCTGCTTGTATTTTTGGTGTGCAAATAAATTGCATAACTACAATTTGCTTTATTTTTATTATATAGGTAGTCCTTGTAGGCATAATTTAAGAGTGAGTGTGATAGGTGCTAATGTAGTTTGGATAGTGCCACTTTACTGTGTCAAAGGATTTTTTAAAGGCCAGTTTACAAAACTAATTGCCACAATTGGGAATACATTATAGCCGCTTAGCATAAACAAAAGTAGAAACAACCCATAAAACAAATTAGTGGCTTCTTGAATAATAAACTACAGATGGGAGGGTGTTTTCTGCCAACAATGTTTGATTGGCTCCTCTAGCCAAGGACCTTCCATCTTTCCTTCCTATTATAATGCTTAGCACGTTGGTGCTATGTATAAATAGCAGAGGGATTGATTAACTGTTGCCCTGCAAACTGTGGAGTAATTACCTCAGTGCAAAACATATCCTGATTACTTAACGAAACATGTAATATTATAGAAAATTCTACATTTGGGATAAAAGGTTCAAACTCATGTGTTGCAGCAGTATCTCCTGCCATACAAAAATCCCATACAAAAGTGGCATGTGTATATAAAGCTACATCAGTATTCCAGCAAGATCAAACATGAAAACTGTTCCCTTTCATCTGGATGATTTCTTCCCTATTTTGCTTCAGTTGAGGATGCACGCACACAGGCACAACAGCAGGAGTGGCCAACTTTGACCAGCCTCGAAATCACAAAGATTACCAAAAATGCAAAAAAATAAAATTAAATTAAAAAATTAAAAGTTGCTGGACAATCTGCTTCCAGTTTTGGGAAGCAGGTATTGTGAGGGCATTCAAGGGTGAAGAGGATCTGTGGTCTATTTAAAAGCAGAATAATTGATTTCTTCAGCAAATAATTCTCAGATTTGCAAGCTATTCATTTTGGAAACATTGTGATAGTCTTTTCAGTTCTCACTAGCGTAAATATAAGATTAATATTTACTATGATGTAGCATGCTAATGAGATACTAGAAATCTATCTTCATATAATCCTCCCTTTTCATTCTAAAGCTGAACTGCAAACTATTTTATCCCTAGAACTGAACATTTTTCCCTGAAAAACTGAACTATTGTACAAGATCAATCAATGCCAATGGCCCTACTATTTCACAACACTCTCACCTGAAGAATTGTTAACAATTCCCCCAGTTTCAATTACCTGCTATCATTCAATTCGTTTTGTTTTTTGATGATAAAAATTAGCAAAGATGAAAAATATGTTGCCGTTTTATATACAACTTCACACACTGCCTGTAGTTTGTTTGACTGGGAGGGAATCTTCCAGGCTGGGGTGATTATTTATCCACCCCTAACCAATTATTCCTTCCAGACTTTGAATTCAAATAGAGCCCCACCTCTCTGCTTAGGGCCGTTTCCATCTCTTTCCTGAGTTGTTTGCTGTTGATCTGTTTGATTAGTATATATGTAGTAAAGAAAGCAGCATGCAAAGATATGTAATTTCAAGTAACCAGAAATTCAAAGCTCTGCAACAAAATATTCTAACAAATGAATTGTGTTTAAAAAAAAAACTTGATGTAGGAGGGAGTTAGTAACTGTATATCAAATTAATAGACAATGGGTCCATTCTACCTATCCTGCTGAAAGACCAGTTCCTTAAGATTTTCTCCCTCAGCTGACACCACAACCTATCTACATTGCCCTCAGTAGTACATAATTATGTAGGTGAACAGGTTTGCAAATTTCTTTCCTTCCAACACCTATACTGTACTTCAGAGCCCAGTCAGTATTTTTGGCACAGGTCATACACATTTATAGCAAGCAAAATAAATTTATTGCATGGCACACAGGCCATTGCAACATGCATCAGATAAAACAATATAAACGGTATAAACAATATAACATACTCCATTAAAATATAGTACAATAAATATTAAAAGCCATTTAGAATCAGGTTGATTTCTATTACAGCACCATATTTTGACATCTAAGGAGAGGACAAAGATAGATGGAAAACATTAATCAATGCCAGCAGCAAGCACCTATAACGGGGGGGGGGGGAATAACCCCAAATATGTGGTTACTTAAGTATTGACAATTGGTATAGGCGGGGGATACAGATTTCATTTTTATCAATTAGAGATTAAGCATGCCATCTGGAAGTGACAAATTTGTCTCTGTCGGAAAGTAGAATCTTGAGTTTTTCTTGTTCAGAATTACTCGAGTGTTTTTGTAAAATAGGGTTAAGGAGTCTTTCACGATAGGCATCTAATAGGAGATGGCTAGAGTGCACTTGGAGAGACAAACCGACGGATTATAATAAGAGAACTGCTAGGATCGCAACTAACCATTACCTGGCTAAGGTGAAGGCTGCTAGACAATCACACTTCACTGACTGGATAAGCGAAACTTCAAATCAGCAGGCGGAACTTTTCCGTATAGTTCACGATCTATCCGGAATTGGTCTGGGTGATGGGCCTCCCAGTAATATCTCACCTGACCAATTTGCAGCATTTTAAAAATCTAAAGTGGAGGCCATCCGCCAGGATCGATCTCCTTTTTTAAATACAGTGGATTGAGCAGAGATGTCCGGCGCTCCACCTTGCCAGGTGAGACTCAAATTCTTTCAGCCTGTGAGGCCAGATTTGGTGGACAAAGCACTTGATCTCTGTCAGGCCACCACCTCCTCCCTTGACCCTTGCCCGGCCTGCCTAATCAAAGCAATCAGGCCTATAACAACTGAATTGGCCACTGCGATAATTAATGCATCTCTCCTTGAGGGCAAGGTTCCTCCTGCCCTCAAGGAGACACTCATTAGGCCCATTAGAAAGAAACCAAATTTGGCGATGGATGACATTGGCAACTATAGGCCCATCGCCAATGTTTCTTTCCTTAGCAAAATGATGGAGAGGGTGGTGGCCAATCAGCTGCAGGCTCTTTTGGATGAAACCAGTGCCCTGGATCCATTTCAGTCGGGCTTCAGGCCACGCCATGGTACGGAAACAGCACTGGTCGCACTGTTGGATGACCTATTGAGGGAGGCTGACAGGGACAACATGTCCTAGTTGGTCCTCCTCAAGATTTCAGCAGCCTTTGATACCGTCAACCACGGTATCCTCCTGGGGAGTCTCTCGGAGTTGGGAATCGGTAGACAGGCACTTGCCTGGCTCCAATCCTTCTTGGAGGACTGCCCTCAGTGAGTCCAGCTTGGAGAGAGTTTTTCAGCCCCGTGGAGCCTCAACTGTGGGGTTCCGCAGGGTTCGATCATCTCTCCAATGCTGTTTAACATCTATATGAGGCCACTTGGAGGGGTCATCAGGGGGTGTGGGGCTTCGTTCCATCAGTATGCTGATGACACCCAGCTCTACATTTCCTTTTCACCCACTTCAGTGGATGCCGTTCTGTCCCTTGAGCGCTGCCTGGAGGCTGTACTGCGGTGGATGAAGGAGAATGGGCTGAGGCCGAACCTGGACAAGACGGAGGTCCTGAGGGTGGGTGGCCCCTCCATCTGCAGTTTGGGAAACTCCCTCTCTTTTGGAAGGGGGTGACTCGTGCCGCAAAGAGTGAGGTTCACAGCTAGGGAGTCCATCTGGACCCGGTGCTCACCATGGAGACCCAAGTGGCATCAGTGGTCCGCTCCACCTATTTTCATCTGCGGCAGATTGCCCAGCTGCGTCCCTATCTTGATGTTGGGGTGCTCACCACTCTGGTCCATGCGCTCATAATCTCGAGATTAGAATACTGTAATGCACTCTACATGGGGCTACCTTTGGGGTTGTTGCGGAAACTTCAAATGGTGCAAAATGCGGCCAGACTTCTCATTAAGATGAGAAAATACCAGCACATCTCTCCCACTCTGGTCGCCTTGCATTGGCTTCCCATTCGTTTCCGCATCCACATCAAAGTGTTAATGATGACTTATAAAGCCCTAAATGGTTTAGGACCTCGATACATGGCGGAACGCCTTCTCCCACCTAGATCTACCCGAGTCAGCCATTTTAGCCAGGAAAGACGGCTGAGGGGCCTACCGCCAAGAGAGGCCCAGAAAGAAAGAACAAGAAACAGGGCCTTCCCGGCAGTGTGCCCTCAACTATGGAACACCTTGCTGCCGGAAATCACCCTGGCACCCTCGGTGGGTGTTTTTAAGAGTCATTTAAAGACCTGGCTCTTCAGCCAGGCCTTCCCTCCAGTCAACACTTGATTTTCTTTTCTCTTTAGTTTTTTCCTCCATCTTGAACTTCTGTTGATTTAATTATGCAATTGTTTTATACATATTTTGATAATTACAATGATGATTCTATTTGATTGTATTTTTATGATGTTTTATACTTGTTTGTAAGCCGCCCCGAGTAGACTCTGTCTAGAGGGGCAGGGTAGAAATCAAATAATAAATAAATAACTAAAAATAATAGTGGACAATAGAGCAATTTCTCCACTGATTTTTTATCACAAGAGCAAACTCTCTCGTGATACAGAATGTGTGTATAGAGGCCTAATAAACTGGCTAGTGATAACATATCAAAATGTGCTCAAGTAAAAGCTTTCCTATAATCAGAACTCATTAGATCAGTGAAATAAGATGGAAGATTCAAAAGCAAGGATAAAATCTTCTTATATAAAAGGGTTGTTTTTAGGGTGCTTAACAGACCTAACTCCATTTGAACCCAGTGGTTGGACAATCTCTGTTTCAGTAAATGTTTTGCAGCGGGTACGTCAAGGTGTCTCACATACTCTTCTGAGAATCCAAATTTAACAACTAGATGCAATGCAAAAAGTATCCACAATCCAAAATTCACCTCCTCATATGATGCTATTAAAAATTCTGACTGAGTGATGAACAGAATTTTCAGCCAATAATTAATTATTAACTTGTAGACTAACGCCATTATCCATAAATCCAATCTGTTTGGTGGATAGATTATTTTCTGTTACCCACACTTTCAGTTTAAGGAGAAGATGTCGTGCGTAACGTTTGCTTATGACATCAAGTAAACTTATAGGTCTCTAATTAGCTGGATCCTTTCACTCTCCTTTCTTGAAAATGGGCACAAGAATTGAGCATGTCCATTCCTTCAGGATACTACCCTCCATATCTATACTGTATAGGTAAAGAGAGTGGCTAAAATCGGGGGCCACTAGTCCTGAGAAGACAAGTAAATCAGGAGGGATGTAATTTTCCCCAGGAGCTTTATTGTTCTTGATTGATGAAATCAGTGATATTATTTCTTTAGTTGTAACTGGTGGCCAGCTAGTTAAGTCACCAGATAATGATACTAAAGGTAGAATAGTTTCACTAGCAGGGGCTGTATCATTACAAAGTTTAAAGTAGTACTCTTCCCAGCATTCAGCAGGTACATAAGAGTCAAAATCATGACGAAGCCTTCCTTCTGCTGAGGCCAGGAGTTGCCAGAATTTTTGTCATATCTTTCTGAGACAAAGCCAGGGCGAGTTCTTGATAGGAATCTTTAACTGAGGCTTGGTTTTTTTCTTTTTAAGGAGTTGTTTATACTTATTACATAGGTCAAAAAAGGATCTGGATAAACTGGTGGACCGGTTTTGTTTATGCAACCTGAGGGCCCTCTTTAATTGATGCTTCATTGCTACATACCCTCTATCAAACCAGGTATTATTAGTTGGGCAGCTTTTAGATAGTATTTTTACATTCTTAGTTAGGAAGGGTCTCAGAGTATCAATTAGTTTGCCATATCCTGTCAAAGCAGACTTAATATTTTGGGCTGTCCCAATTTCTCAGTTGAAGTATAAGAGTACTATACAGAATTTATTGCATTTCTTTCTGCAGAGTAGGTGACCACTTCAGCCTAATATCTGCTGACACCAGCACTTGATCCATCGGAAGAGGATTGTCTACCCCCTTTTTTAAGTGGGGATTTGGAGGTATACACATGAAATATAAGAGGCTGATGGTTGCTTTCTGGCTGCGTACCTACTGTAAAATATAAAATATTATCTAATAAGGAAGGGGTGATGGCTAAGTAATTGATTAAACTAGCTCCATTTTGACTGAAATATGTGAACTCTCCTAATTCATCACCTTGAAAATTTCCATTTAATATAATCAAATTAAGCTTATTGATCAGCTGCCCAAGTTTTTCCCCAGAATTATTCAGGTGAGGGTCTTTTGTATTTCTTAGCTGATTATATGAATCACCAATGGGGTCAGCATAAACAGATCTAAAATAGCCATTGCTAAAATAGCCACACAATTATAAGTCTCTTGCTGATCTATGTACTTGCACGAGACAGGGCTGATAATACTATTGTCCCTAATATGCCCAAGCTGGGAAGGGCAGAATTCTTGAGCAAGGATCTAATTTTGCTAGTTTTGTACCTCATGCAACTCAGCTGCACCTGACCTTTCACACAGCTTCCTTCAGTTCCTCTGACAGAAAGGCAAGTGTACAGCCTTAAGCTATTGAAAAAGCACAGGGGTCACCTTTTGAAATGCATTATCCTCAGGATCCAATTGTTAATCCAGGTCTGTGAAGCTCACTTGAAAGAATAACGGCTCCCTCAGAGAAACACCTAATCTGTGCACTGTAGATCCCAGAGCACTGATGGGCGTGAGTGTGTGAGATTAATTTCCCTCTTCAGATTTACACCAAAGTTTAAGTCAAAGTCAAACCCAGTCACAAGAGTTTTAGCTAGCCAACGTAGCTTCAAAACGCTTTTTAAATAATGGGGGCAGCAAACGTGCAAATACTTCCAGCATAGCATAAAGGAATAGGAAGCATGAAAAGGCACTGCTACAGAACAAAATCAAACAGATAAATCTGTCAAAATGCACTCTCTTTTCATGGGCTCCTGCCCTCTCTGAAAAGCTAAGGGCAAACACTGGCCTTTCTTCCATAGCTATCGAACTTTCTTCAGTGCGGTTCTGTCCTGCTAGGCAAGATAAAACTGGAGGATTTCAGAGGCCTGTGATATGTGGTTTCATCCTAATATCTACTTCAAAGCACGGCTGAATGGTTTTTCAGATGGCTTTACTTCACAGGATTTCTCCAAGCAAAGTATCTGGACAATGCCCTATTCCAAAATACCAATAAAAATATGATCACACTCATTTAGCTGTCACATAGCTATTTGTAAGAGCAGAGTACTGCTCAATTTGTGATGTAGCTCAGTACTATAAACTGGGAAATTTATTTATTTATTTGACTTTTATACCACCCATCTGGCTGCCAAGGCCACTCTGGGCAGTTAATAATATTATGACATAATATAACACAATAAACAGCAATATAAAATAGTGAACATAATAACTATAGAAATAAAAATTAAACCCATACACAACATAAAATTAACTAAAAATAATTAAAATAGTATAAAGGCAAGGTGGGGGAACTAATAATATAAAGGTTGAAACAAGATTTTATAAGGTCCAGGAAGACTTGACTAAAAAGCCATGTTTTCAGCAATCATTTAAAAATTCCCAATAAAGGGACCCTGCGAATTTTGGGCGGGAGATAATTTCAGAAATGGAGAGCGACCACCAAGAAGGCCCTGTTTTTGGTCTTCTCTTTCTGGGACTCTCTCAGGGAGCATTATTCTCAACCATCCTGCCTGGGAAGATCTTGTAGGACAGGTAGATCTCATTAGAAGGACGTGTTTTGTCAAGTATTCAGGGCCCAAATCATTTAGGGCTTTGTATGTCAGCATCAGGGCCCAAACCATTTAGGGCTTTGTATGTCAGCATCATTACCTTGAAGCTGGCACATAAACAGACATGTAACCAGTGCAGAACAGCCTGAGTAGGGGAGGGATTATGGTATTTCTTCACACCACTGGCAGTCTGACTGCCATATTCGGGACCTGCCAAAGTTTCCAAAGCGGCCTCATAGGCAGCCCCACATAGAGAGCATTGCAGGAGTCTAATTTCGAGACTAACAATGCATGGATCAGTGTGGTGAGGGATCCAGTGTCCAGGGTGGGATGCAGCTGTGGAATCTGCCTTTGATGGAAATAGGTGGGGCAGACCACAGATGCTATCTGAGACTACATTGATAGTGCTGGGTCCAAAGGTACGCCCAAGCTGCAAATCTCATCCTTAGTGGAGAGAGTAGCCCCTCCAAAGGAGAGGGAGATCTCCAATCCGCAGACACTAGGGGCACTCAGCCGCAAGATCCACAAGTCCTCTGTCTTGTCTGGGTTCAGCCTCAGTCTGTTATCCCTCATTCATCCCAGCACAGCATCCAGGCAGCACTCAAGGAATGGGCTGGCATCCTCTGCAGAGGGGTGGAAGGAAAGCTAGAACTGGGTGCTATCCACCTATTTGTGACACAAAGCTCCCAAACTCCTGCTGAGCTCCCCCAGTGGCCTCATATAGATATTAAACAGCATTGGGGAGAGGAGCAACCCCTGTGGGACTCCATAATTGAGAGTCCAAAGGGTCCAAAGGGTGGACACCATCTCTCCAAGCTGCACTCTCTGAGAACGGTCCACTAGGAAGGACCAGAGCCAGGCCAAATCCAGGCCACTGATCCCCAACTGTGAGAGTCTCCTCAGGAGGACACCATGGTTGACAGTCTCAAAGGCCACAGAGAGATTGAAAAGGACCAGCAAGGACATTTTGCCCCTGTCAATCTCCCTCAAAAGGTGATCTTGTAGGTGACCGATGCCATCTCTGTGCCATGGTATGGCCTGAACCTGGCCTGGAGTGGATCAAGGGCATCAGTCTCCTCCAGGAGTGCCTGTAGCTGGTCACCCACCATCCTCTCCACTAGCTTGCTTAGAAAAGGCACATTGATGTAGCTGTTAATATTGTTTTTTTTTTTTTTTTTGAATGGCCTAAGAAGTGTCTCCTTAAGGGCTTGAGGGACCCTGTCGTCCAGGAGAGACCCATTATTAATAGCCGTGGCCCATTCAATTCTTACTGGCCTGGAAACTTTTGTGAGGCAGTCTGGGCAAGGATCTAGGGAGGTTGCAGTGGCCCTCTCTAGGGCCCTGTCAGGCACCCTGTCAACCTCTACTAATGTCACAGGCTGAAATTGTGTTAAATTCACAGGGCAAGGTGGTGCAGTGGGCGTCTTGGTTCAATCTACTGAAGAAAAAGGGTGGTCAAGGTCCCAGCAGATGGCCCCACTTTACATTCATATTTAATATTTTGGCATTCTTAGGAGGTTAAGAGCAGACTCAGGTTTCCCTCCAAGGCTGGGTTTCTTCCACCTTCCATATCCTCCCTACACAGCTCCAGAAGCCTTTAAGAAGATTCTGCCTCTCAGAAAAAAAAATGTGTAGAACAGAAACATTAATCACTTTATTGATGTTTTGGCCATCCCACAGTTGGTGTGGCTGACTATTTGTTTGGTCCAGACAACATCTTTGGCTTTGAAAACTATTCATACACACTGCTCAAGTTTTATAGCAATTTATTTATTTATTTATTTATTTATTTATTTATTTATTTATTTATTTATTTATTTATTTATTTATTTATTTATTTGATTTTTACCCCGCCCCTCTAGACCATGTCTACTCGGGGCGGCTTACAAAATAAAACAAAACAATATAAAAATATATAAAATCATAAAATTACATATTTCAATTTAAAACAATTAATTTAAAGAGAGGATTACCAAGATGGAATAGCCAAAAAAAGAGAGAGAGAAACAGAGAAAAAGACTTAATTGACTGGAGGGAAGGCCTTCTTGAATAACCAAGTTTTTAACTGGCTTTTAAAAACACCCAGCGAGGGTGCCAACCGAATTTCTGTTGGGAGGGCATTCCACAGCCGAGGGGCCACCGCCGAGAAGGCCCGGTTTCTTGTTTTTTCCTTCCGGGCCTCTCTCAGCGTCAGACCCCTCAGCCGCCCCTGCTGGCTATCTCGGGGACTCCAACAATGCCGCGGAGACGAAGTCCGCCAGCTCCAGTAGGGAGGTGGCTGGGTCACGGGGAGCGCGGTAACCCAGCAAGATCCCAGTACCATCCCTAGCCCCAATCCGCACATGAAGGGCCTCCAGACCTGGCTTCACGACCAAGGAGCGCCTAGTAACCTCTAATGATTTTCTATAAACAATGGCAACTCCTCCCCCCCGCCCCTCCAGTCTGCCCTGGTGCTGGACTGCATAACCTGGAGGGCAGGAAAGGGTCAGAGGAACCCCTCCTTCCTCACCCATCCAGGTCTCAGTTATGCACGCCAGGTCTGCATCCTCCTCCAGAATAAGGTCTTGAATAAGCTGGGATTTATTGGATACAGACCTGGCATTCAACAGGACCAGGCTCAGAGTAGAGGGCCAGCTAGACTGCCTACCTCGATACTGGCAGTTGGTCACAGTGTCAGAACAGTGAACAGCCTTCAAACATCTGTTCACTGTTCTTCTAACACAAGTAGACACTGTGCCAGCGCCATATCTCCCTCTCCCCGTAATCACACTGATGTTGGAGCCCTCGCTGGGGGGGCAGGCCCTCCTCTCCATGTCAGATAGAAATAAACTAAATACAGTAAGAAAAATAAACAAGTAATAGTTAAGTGAACATTAACATAAAATCAAATAATTAACAATATTTAAAATTAATCAACTATACAACTAAATAATCAGTGAGATAATAAAAAGAAAAAAAAGAATATACATATATATACATATATACACACACACATATACATATATATACACATATATACACACACACACATATATATATACGCATACATACACATATACATACATATATACATGCTATAAACAAAATAAGCCCAAGTTTCTTCCACACACAATTGAACCTGTCCCACCACACACTGGCCGCAGATCTTTTTTCCCTCAGGGAGGCTGTTGGAGATGGTTTTGAGTTTATGGGGGCGAAGGCCCCAAGCCGAGCAGTCAAAAGCAGAGGCAAAGCAAGCAATAAAATCTGAAGGAGGGGGAGCTGATGGAGAGCTGCTGGAAACATGGCAATGGGGGTACAGTCAGAGAATTCCCCCGTAAGCATTCCAGGGTCCTCTGTTGGAAAGGCACCTCCCTTGGCCATAGGTATTGATGACTCCCAGTTCCAGACAGCCCCCCAGAAAAGTTCGCAAAAGAGTCACCACCACAAGCTGGCACCAGCTTCACTTGTCCTCAGCCAGCCTCTTGGTCCCCGACTCCAGGCTCACCACACCTCCTCCAGCTGGCGTCCACAGTCTCTCCAGGGCTTCACCATCCAGGCAGGTGGGGTCCTCTACACCTCTCCACACTGGGCTCGTCTCCGAGACCCCAGCGCCAGGCCACCAAGACAAAGAGGACCCTTCAGCTCTTCCAACCCTGCAGCACAAAAAGGAAGCTCCCACAACGCCGAGCTCCACCTCACTACAAACAGGTTGGCTGCCTCGGCCCTGATCTTCTGACTCGCACCAGCAGCCTCCCACTGCAATGTATGTAATTAAAGAAAATGAATCCCTTCAATTATTGTGCTGGAAAACAATCCTTCTCTTTCCAGGCAACTCACTGCACTCCAGACTGCCTGCCTGTTTCCATAACGGCTGCAGCCGCGGCGGCGTTGTTGTTGTTCTTACTCCCAGTGATAGTGGAACAGCAACAATTGTAAAGTTTGTTATTGTTGCAGCAGAGATAAAATAAAAAGCAGCTGCAAGAGAGGGGAGGCATGGAACCTAAAATAAGCAAAACCAAAAAAAAAGCAGAGAGAAAGAGACCAGAGAGAAAGAGAAAAAGAAAAACGCCGACCCAGCAGGAGGAAAAACACAGCCTCCTGCTATCGGGTCGCCATCTTGGTAATTAACTGAATTAGCTTATTTCCTATTCTGTGGTAAAATTATTTTATTTTATTTTTATACCACCCCGTTACTGTGACATACTCTTCTGGGCAATTTACAACAAAGTAAAATGAAACAAACCATAAGCAAACAACAATAAGATCATAAGATAAAATTAAACAATGCAGAAAAAAATCATCCTTTTTTGACCCTCTGCCCCCATGTTGCATACATGGAAGCCTAGAGATTTATAATGCCAGAGTTATCTGGGTTATTCCACTGAAGAAAAACAAAAGGAAATGCTTAAATGTCAAGAGGCCATTTGCAAATACGTGCTGTAAGACCTGCCCATGTGGTATGTTAATTCCTGTAAATACTGAAAGTGACATTCGTAGGAAGGCATTGTACTTAATCACATACAATAAAAATGGACCTTCTCCTTCCAGTGTCTCCATGGCTGCGAAATACAGCAAAAAGCCCTGTCAGTGTTGTGATTGGTTCTCCAGTCTCACAGCAATAAATAATGCAGCAAGTTGGAAGAGGCAGGTACAACAGAAGGCTAGGAGCAGGAATGTGCGAAGACAATTTGCCAGTGTCCCTGTCTCAGCCAATAAATAAATAAATAAATAAATAAATAAATAAATAAATAAATAAAATAAAGGCCATTTCAACATGGTGAGACAGCTTGTTGACACTTTTTAAACCCTCACATGTTTTCTCACCTCCTGCACAAGAGTAGAATAAAAATAACTCAAAAAGTCTCAGTGGCTCATACATACGCACACCTTGGTCAGCCAAAGTCAACATAGCAGAAAGATGTTAAATCAGAGAACTTTAGCATTCCACATGACTCCTTCTTTTTGGTGGTTTTCCCTTAAATGAATCCTTGTCCTAAGTCCCTTTTATATTCTATCTGTCCTGTTTCAGGAAACATGCCCTTATGGTATAGGTAAGTATGATGTTTGCCCAGCAACATGTTCTGGATCTCTCAGCTTTTTCCAAGATGCTGAGGACCCACGTGCTCTTCATTCTAGCAAAACCTGCTAGGCATGTGTAGTGAAATGCCAAAAGGTGATGTTACAACCCAATTTCGGTCCCGATTCTCCAGTGGGGATAACAGACAAGACAGTGCATCGATCAGTCTATATGTAAGCCAATTTATTAAGCATATAGCTGGGCTCCGTTCCTAAAAGGCGGACCGGGGGTCCCCATCAACCATTGGTAAAGCATTTTATAAGTTTCTTACACAAAGGACAATAAAGCATACCATCCCCTATTGGTCTCCTGAACTCTAATCTAAAATCTTAAGTTCATTGGTTAATGGATGCCCGTTGGGTCATTCTATTGGCCGTGAAAAATATCCAAATTGTATCCTAAACCCCCCTTTGGACCTGTGGGTCAGTGGAGTCAATAAGTTGTGTATTTCTATGACCTAGTTTGTGTATTTGGTGTAGCATCTGCTTATTTTTAAATATGTTAATGACGGATTGTCCTCCGAGATGAGCCATCTGGGTTAGGGTAGAAGTTACAGTCTTGCCTGAATGCACTGTGAATTCCTGAGGGAATTGAGTGAATTATACATTGTTATTCTGAGCTGGCCTTGAATAGGGATTCTCACAAAGCTGTGTCAGTTTAACAGCCGTGTGATAATGTAGAAGTGTGTTCCTGTGAGCACCTGGTTTTCTCCAAGTGGGAGGGGTCAGGAGTACCAAGTCAGGGTTGCAAAGTTAATACAGAGCAAAGACTTGCTAAACTGAAATAATGGCATCTAATACAATACAGGATCCATAATGTATAAAGACACATTCGTTACAGACAGCATACAGAGAATGCATACCATTTCACAGTAATACCGGCCATGGCGGCTACAGAAGGCATAATCATTTTATAATCATTTTACATTCAAGCTGTGTTAAAACTTAGTATTAGAGCGTCTTGGCAACAGTGACATCATTCCTGCCTGTCCATCACAGAAGCTCAAGGGGGAGGAGCCAAGGATAGGGCAGGAGGGGCGGAGTTAGACAGACAGTTGGACAGTTAGGGGGACAGTTGGAGATGTGGAAAGGCAGTTAGGGTTTAGAAGAGAGAAAGAGAGGGTTAGTGATTTGAGCTGAGAGTGTTAAGAGAGGGAATTTAGATAAAAGATACTGAACAAGCAAGAATGAAGTTACTAGTACTACCAGAGAGATATTGATTGAAAGTACATAGTAGTTGGAATAAAAGTGATTGCATACATAATCCAATCTGTGTTAAAACCTGATACAGTTCTTAAGTGATCTTATGTGATTTACCTTTATGATTTGTTTGACAATAAAAGAATACTTAATTAAACCCCTGATTTCTAAGTTCTATAACCCTTAGTTTTGGCAGCACACGTAATTGATATTACCGTAGGAGAATACCTGGTGGCAGCGTGAAGGAAGAAGGGTGTGATCCCTTGTGAGGACCAAATAAACAGGTGCTACAAGGTAGATCACAACAGCATGTCACCCAGAACCTGTGTTGCCACATTATCCTCTTCCTGTGACATATTTTTCCTGTATTTTTTCCCCTACCTCCTGTGATTTTTAGCCTGTGACAGCATAAAGAAAAAAGCACCTATAATGGGGACACAGTGGGTACTTGAAGCATTTCTCTTTCTCAGTAATTACTGAGACTCCACACTAAGATTCCCTGCCTCCACTAGCAAGATGCCCTGACTTCCTGAAAAAACAAGAGAGCCCTCAGCAACTGTTCTATGTAGGAAATTGCCAAAGTCTGCACAACATAATGCCCTTTCCAGGTGAAAACTGTACAGGAGATATGCTATTCTGTGCAGGATTCCTAACTTTTGCAAAGCCTGATGTTTCTTCCTCTTTCTCCAGATAAATCCTGCCTAGAAAAGAAGTTGTTCCATGCAGCAATTGTAATAATGCTGTACAGTTTAGCATTTTTTTGAAAAGAAGAAAGAAAGAAAGAAAGAAAGAATAGTTATGTAACCCATCAAGTATTATTCAGCCTTTTGAGTTCAGCTGTATAATATTACAGTTAAACCCATTATTGCAACTAAATGCAGAGTTAATGAGCTGTAGGTCCTACCGCTGTATTAAAATAAACAAATGCAACATTATGAAAACAATATTTAATCCAAGAAAATTCATTACATTTGCAAGAATACATTTGTCAGAAATTATGCACGTGATTGTTTCTAACATACAGAAACAAATAGCACGCACTCCACCTCCCCAACTTTTCTTGCTGAAGAAGGGGGGGGCTCTATTCACAAACTGAACCATTCCTAAATAATTCAGTATTATGACACGATCTTGTGAATAACACAATTAACTGGGTGTTGAAACAAGTCAGGGATGTACTCATATGTAGGTCATACGCACAAAAATAATACTATAATGGTTAATTGTCAAACAGATATACTTGGGAAAAGCTTCTCTTGAATTTCCCTTCTCATTCTTCCACCAGTTCTGCCCCCTTGCTCCAGGGGTCATCTCTAACCTCTCTTGCTTAGGATCCCTTTTAGGAATGCAGCTTAAAATCCTAGCATTCCCTATAGTATCACTGAGTTTTCCTCAAAAAACAGCCTTGTCATTTTTCAATAAGAAGGGTCCAGAATATCTGATAATGGGAGTGCACATGCTTTCTACAGTTGGGCAAAATGTCTCAGGAGCAGGAGTGGATCACAGAGCCTCAGTCCTAAAGTCATTAACACATATCACTTGAATGTGAATTTCACTGATGCCAACAGAAGCAAGTGAGAATGATGGAAAAACACACATCTTTGTATGCTCGGGTTTAGAGCTTGACAACGTTGCATGCAGACATACTCTTGCAATAGCAGTAGCTCTCTCTCTCTCTCTCTCTCTGACTTGCTTTCTAGGGGACAACTCAGTGCAAGGATAATGAACTATTTATGTGATCAGCACCAGGAGGAGAAAACAGCTGATGGTTTTATGAATACCTGTCCTTCAGCAATGTCACTTAAATGGAATTAATTTCCCTCAAAAGTAAAGTTTAAATTCCAGACGTGCTCTTTGTAGAAGCATCAGATGAAAGCCAATATGAAGCATTATAATGCTGATATGATTGTATGTTGTTATATGACTAAATCTTGTCCTTATGAGAAAATGGAAATAAGAAAAGGGTAGGAATGTAGGGTAAAGAATGTGATACAATTGCTCACAGCAGAGACAGAAAACATTTCATTCATGTACCAGATATGGCCTGCTAAAAGTTCCTGTCTTCCCTCCAGAAAACTGGTCTCTTTTGTCAGATAACTGGTCAGCGATAAGGTTTTCCCTGTTGTCCTGTACTGTAGTCAGGCTATTTAGAAGACCCCACTGGTACTAATGGGAGTGGCTTCAAAAGCTTACTGATGGGGGGGGGGGGTTGAGAGATCAAAATGAAGGAACAACTTCCCTCAAAATTTGTTCCCACCGCACTGTAAGAAGACCTCCATTGATGCCAACTTGGCTCCTGATATTTTTGCCTGAAGGCAAAACTACCCTGAGCAAGATAAAGTTCCACACTCCTGGCTTTAAAGGAGATTGCTGCTTTTTTTTTTCATTGACCTAGACGTTGCCCGTCTTTTCAAAAGAAGGCTATTATGCAGAAATTCAGCTCAGGGTGATTTTTTGAAAATGGAGATAAATGGTATCAAAACCCTTATGAACTAATTGTGTGTTCTAAACACAGAAACAGACTTTTTTTAAAGCAAGTGGCTAAGTCCGATATTAATATATCAAAATATTGAGGAGATGGATGGCAAACCTGGTCAAAGCGGTCGAAAAAGTATTGTCACAAACCCTCCTATTTGTTGAAATAAAGCACAACAGAAAAAGCAGCTTCAGGTCATTTGCCATCTAGATGTTTTAGATGCTAACCCCAGTCAGAATGGGCAAAAGGTTAAGGTAAACAACCTCTGGAAGAGATTGGAGGAAGATCATCTAGTGATATTTGACAGTGCTATCAACTTCAGCTGCCCTGTTTTTGTTCCTACTAAGGAATTGATCCTGGTTACGACCATGGCATGTGGCTCCAAATCAGAATTCCCCATTTATTTTTATTGTCCAATAGTATTTGAAGATATCATAAGGATCCAGATCTGCACCAGGTCTCCTGTGTTTTCTCTAGAGTGAAAACAAACCAATTAACCAGAACCGGCAGCGGCATTTTAAAAATATAGTCTAGTTTGTTCTTTATTCTGGAAAATCTGCATTGATATGTCTAGAGATACTAAGAGTTTGATAAAGATGAACTGCAGTACTTATAAAAGCCATGTAAATAACAGTTTGCATTATGAAACATGTTGAGGGCGTAGTGGGGAAAGTACATTAAATTATGTCCCTGTGGCTCTGTATTGTTTGAGTTTAAATGCACTTTAAGGGGATATTTCATACTCATACATGCACTTTAAGGGGATATTTCATAGGACATAGACAGACACAGAAACTGGTGGAAGAGGATACAGGCAAATAAGTGCTTTCCAATGTCATGGGCCCAAGCCATCACCAGCCCTCCTTGGGAGACAGCCAAAGCTATCATCAGAAGCAGGGCCATAGAGTTATCAGCAGATCTGGAAGAATAAAAAGATTAACCCAATAAGACAAAAGATAAAAGCAACCAAGACAAGACATTAGGAGCTTATTAAAAGACTACGGGGAATCTATTTAGAAAGAGAAAGTATGACATATATTCCTACCTCTACCAGGCAGAAATAAGATCAGCTAGAAATGAAACTGCTGTGCAGTCCTTTGACTAAAATAGCAACAAACCCAATGGACTGCTCACATATATAAAAGGAAAAGATAATGCCATGTCTATTCCTGATAAAAGGACAAAGCAATCTTCAGTCTGAAGTGGAATTTAAAAAGTAAGAGAACAGAGTGGAATACCAAGCACCTTCCAGAAAAACAGTGACACCTGAGCCTACTCCTGGAGGATCCTTTCAGAATAAGCTGTTCAAGCCCCACCCATGGCCCGAGAATCCCAGAGAACTGCTTCAGAAGGGCCAATGGAGGCTATACTTTTAGATGGTGGCACAGACCCACAATCACATTAGGAGGGAGGACTCCTTTCCAGCCCTTAGAAATGGCACAGAGCATGGGTTCATCTGGATGCTACGTAACAGCATTGTAATGGGTAATGCTGTTAGCATCCAGATAGACCGATGCTCTGTGCCATTTCTAAGGGCTGGAAAGGAGTCTGCCCTCCTAATCTGATTGTGGGGCTGTGCCACCATCTAAAAGTATAGCCTCCATTGGCTATATGAAGATAGCGTTTTCCTCTACCCTGGCCAGCTGCTATTTGCAGCCAAGCTCGGGGTGAGTTCTAGGCAATTCTTATTTAAGCCTACACACCACTTTTCCTTGGTCCTGGCTGCCTGCTCCTTGCTTCTTGATATGACTGATCTGCTGACTTTTGACTGTGTTCACCTTCACTGCTTGGAATATCCCTGCCTGCTGTTCTGAGCTGGACTGGTTAGACCGTGGCCTGCCACTTTGACTTTAAGCTCTCCTTCACCCAGTTTAGCCAATTCACAACTTCCCTTTCTGACTTCGGTTCTGGACTTCTCTTGTCCATTTGTGTACTTGCTATGTGTGCCTGTACCTCTGGATTGCTAAAGACCTTGCCACTGAGACTGCCCACCTGGGGGCAGGTCAAATAGTAGGAATTTATTTCCCATAGAAGTGTGAAATTTGACCTGTATGGTTAGCACAGCCTACATGACACTCAACATATAATAGGACAAGGGAAGGGGAAGGGAGACATTAAAGAGATATAGCCAAGAATGGGTAATAAACAGACACAACTATATTAGCTACAGGTTACAGCCTTTGTGTCACATATTTTATTATTAAAAATATTTTTACCTTGAGTTTCTCTTTAAGAAGGAACCAAGGCAGCTTACATCATTGAAAACAATATTAAAAGCTATGAACAATAAGGATATAAATACTAAAAATAATCAAACATATGCTACCACTAAAAGATGGTAAACAAAAGCAATGCCGAAACGCATTCAAGGCCATAAGGCACAACCATCCATTTAAAAGCCCACTCAGGCAGCCTGTCGTTAAAGGATAGCTTGCCCAAAGAGAACAGTCTTTGTCTGCTTGCCGAAGGTCAGCAAAAATGGAGCCAGCCATGGAATGGCGTTCCAGAGTATTGGAGCAGCAACAGAGAAGGTGGCAGGAGTGAGAGGAAGGGCCCTCCTGATGATTTTAACACTCTAGTAAAGGAAGCTGCGGTCCTTGAAGTAGCTTGGACCTAAACCCCTTAGGGCTTTATAGGTTAGAACCAGCACTTTGAATTGTTTCTGGAAATGGATTGGCAGCCAGTGGAACTGCTGTAACAGGGGTGAGTGGGTGGGCAATGTGATCCCTGTTACCAGCTCCAGTTAGCAATAGGACATTAGCTGCCAGATTGCCCAGTTAGCAATATGACATGGATCTGGTCAACTGATCCCAACCGCTACTCAGAATTCTACCCAGGACCATGTGCTGGGGATTGTGAAGGGTATGCCAGGATATGAGGGCTGATGAGGACCAAAGAATGATTGTGCAGGACTCTTTTCAAGACATGCGTGCATCAGGCATGCCAACCCCTGAGTTGGACTGCTGTCTTGAGGTCCCACGTCCAAGATTCCTTTTAAGGATATCCTTTTCAGGCAGCGGAATACCCTTTGCCTGCCTAGCTCTATCTGGTCCATTACCCATAATGCCAAAACAGCAATTGGGCAATTGCACACCTGACTTGGTGCCAAATCTACAGCATCTGCAACAAGTTCAACAATGCATGACAATAGCCTTGTCTGTTAGCACCTGTCATAGAGGTGGGCGCCAGCCTGCTGGAACAGCATTTCTGCTCACCAGCAGACAACTACTTATAAAGGAAATAATTGCCAGGCTTACATCCATTCTAGAAATAATTGTTTCTTATTTCACAAGACTCATTAGAAAAAATGGGATATGTGTGGATTATACATCCATTTTTACAAGGAATGGGCATATATTCAAGAAGGAGCCATAATTTCCTACAACTGCAACACAGTAGCTACAACATATAATTGAGACATTCAGTGAAGAGCCAGGTATGCTATGGGACATTAATCTGTAATGAGCATAATTTATAAGAACATTTGTCCTACAAAGGTGAAGGTGTTTCTTTATAATAGGCTCATGATTCATCTAGCTTTACTTTGGAGCTTTCTTCAGCAGGCATTCCATGCAAAGGGATATCTTGGAGAAGATCAAAGGCAGGTCTCATGACAGCCATGCTTTCTTGATTGTGGTGTGCTTAGGCATTTTTCTTCCCTCGAAAGAAAGGTTGTCAGTTTCAGCTACAGCGCATAGATTTGGGCTAAAAAATCTGAGCAGTGAGGCTTGATTGGTTATCCAGAAGATCAGTTCCTAAGGGGTTAAGAAGCTGCATTGACCAAGTTCTGTCTTTCAGTGTATTAGACACTGATGGTAGCCATGCTCTTCCTTTATCATCAGTCTGAGATAACACTGATGTTTTAATAGAGGTCTCAAGATTAAAAGGCATAATTGTTCTGCCAGCACTCCTCACTATTAGAGACTGAATATTTTCATCAGCAGAAACCCTATTGCCCTCTCAAGCCCAAAATAAAGACGTGAGACAAGGATTATGGATTGAAACATGGGCCACACTTTATTAATCGTAATCCATGTTGCCATCCTTTGGCAAAGGGGCTTGCCGTAGTGCGGAATCAGGTTAAACCATAGAGATCTCAAAGGACCCCGTAAGCAACAAAAGGAGAGTCCCTGGCCCCATGTTTTTGTGGTCTTAAAAGGGTCTTAAAAGACAGCGAGAACCCAGCCAGCCGCAGTTTGACCACCCGTGGACCTCAAGCCAGCTTTCCCTTGTTGACTGTTGGTCCGGTTGTGGCCCCAGCGCATCTTTCGCCCCAAGCACTGTAATCGCATGATTCGCAGTGCTGGGAGGTCAGATGGGCTATAGCTTACCTGGGTTTGCAGTGGTTGTCAGAAAACCTGTTATATCCGCACTATCCACCACAGCATAGGGACTAGCCATGCTAAGTCCCATGCCCACCATTGACCTTTCAAGCTCAGCAAGCAGGCCCCCTTGATGTCTTCAAGGAAGACATCCAAACCCAATTTGGACAGATGTACACCATCGTTTCGAAAAGAAACTCAGGCCTATCCAAGCAGATCCTCTGGTGATCAATCACTGACCCAAGGCCGGCACAGACTGCTCTGCAAACCTCCTGGTTAACACTCCTGCATGCTGTGTTAATGGGGAAAAAATTCCTGGCATCTCTCCATGCCAACCGAGGTCCGATCGTGAACCATAGAATATGCATAGCCGTATACATGGCCTTCAATCATCTCAGGTCATGTAACATCCAAGATTAAAGCCTGTCCATGAAAGCTGGCCAGATCATTGCCACCCAGATGTATTACCAATAAATCTGGTGGAAATTGGCCAAAGGCCACAGCCCTGCATAACTGACTCCACAGCATTCCACGCAGCCCTTTCTATACGATGTGGGCTCTGGCTACAAGGCCCAGGTTGTTCCTCCATGGGGATGCAGCCACATAACGTGTTGCCCAATAAACTTAGCTGTGGCCCAAAATCACAACGTGTCATTGTCTCACCATCTCCAAGGAACCTGCAGAGACATAACCAAACCAGGCCCCTGCCTAGACATTAGGAAGTGTTCTAATATACCTACAGTAACTGAATGAAGACCACCAACCCAAACACTTAATTTCACCTGTATTGTATCCCAAGGCCGCAGCTGTGGATGCTGCACCAATTCTAAAGGAATGTGTGCCAAAACGTGATCTCTGCACGCCAAATCTGTCCAACGCTATGTCTGTCAACTTCCAGAACTGGTACTTTGCGAATGGCGAACTATCTCTACGCTTAAAGAAATAGCCTTGATCCTGTCCCCTAACTTCCAAGTATGCAATTGTGGCCTTCACAGGGCAGATGTCTTCTATATGGCAATGTGTTAGCGTAAGGGGTAGCACCCCTATCTAGTTGATCAGCCTTGGATTGTCAAATGTAAATTAGAACCGTATTGTCCACAACCCTAACATCCTGCCATTGCAAAGCTACCCTTGTCTCGTCATTCTTACCAGCAGCAACTACTTCAATAATCCTAAGGGCCCCCAAAAAATGTCAACAAGGATGCTGCTCTAAATAAAACTATTTCATATTCATTCCTACACAAAAGCTCCCACTACTTACAGATGCATTCTAACAATGCAGGTGATATGGGAGCCCTGGTATCCTGAACTCTACCCCTTTCCTTAGACCACCCTTCAATCATTTTCTTAATGTGGTAATCTGAGGAATAATCCTGATAGCCATTAATCCTATGTAGAAGGCGAACACAGACAACTACCCTGAATCGTTCCAGGTGCCAACCCCCTTCTATTCAAATACACAACAAATTGTTGAAGGTGATCCACTGGTGCAGGCCAGACAGGCTTCAAGTTAACCAGCTTCCTAAATTCCCGAAACTCTATACTCACAGCCAAGTACCCTTTCCGTGTCCTCGGTGCCAGGGCCAAGCCTACCGCCCTTTCTGCGTCGTCGCGCCAATCTGCCAAACCTCTGGGGGCAGAATCTCCAGGAACTCGTTGGATCCTGGATCTAACTCCCTGAACCGCTCGATCTGTTGACATGACAATGCATCAGCTAAACTATTTTCTATCCCTGGAACATGCCATGCCTGAACCAACATGTTGAATTTCAAAGCCCGCATCGTGAATGCCCTAACTAATGTCATGACCCTCTCTTGGAAACAGGGATGAGCACCACACCCTAGAGTTGGACACGACTCTAGGGTGTGGTGCTGTCAAGGGGAACCTTTACCTAAGGTCCTCTAAGATTAGAAAGGAAGAACAACCTTCAGAACACAGCCAAAGAGCCCAAAAAACCCACAACAACCATCCTCTAAGATTCTTAAATGTTTTTACTGTAGTTTTTTTGTTCTAGAAATGGAAGCTCATGACATACATCTTTAACTGGGCTCTCTAGGGGACAAAATGTGGCCCATTTCTTCCTTTTCTTTCATTTATTTTCTAAATAGAAATTTCTAAACATCTATGTGTGTCCATAAAGCCTGAAAACAGGATTTAGGATTGAGATCCAGACCACTGTGGAAGTAATCCTGGTGTGATGCTCTTCAAATGTTCTGAATACCGGCTAGGGATGAATAAATTTGTCTTCCACCATATCCAGAGGTACCTGGTTGGCGTGCTCTGGTCCATGGGGTCACGAAGAGTCGGACAGGACTAAACGACTAAACGACGACCTGGTTGGAAGAGGCAGTCATGGTGAACATAATAAATATATAATTTTTGGCATTTTATTGATAAAAACTGCAATGCTACATACACTGATGAGGGCGTAAGAGAGTTACTTTGAAATAAAAATGTAGAAGACTAACATATAATAGAGATAAAAACTACAGTACTCAACAGTTTTACTAGGAGGTGAACCCAGTTGAAAGTGGGAGTTACAGTGGAGTAAACATTAGGATTTGCTGTAGGGACACCACATCAATGTATTTCATTGTCACCAATGTTTGTTAAAGATTCCTTAGTATAGAAAACATAATGTGATCTGTACAAATTTAATAGAAATATATGAAGTACACTGAACATTTTAAAGTTCTTTGCTACTAGGAGTTTGTAATTGATAGAAATGTGCCATTGATTTTAACAATAACAGAATTAGAGATAGAATTTAAATATATATATATGCAAGGTTATATATTAAGCAAATGCTTGCAACAGTTTCAATGGAATTAAATATATATGCTGATATATAGCAATAATTTTCCAGATTTATCTAAAATAGAAAGAATTAAGTTATTTTCTTTTCTTTCCTTTTTTCCTGTGCCAAGCATAACATTTGAAGAGACAAATATTTCAAACATACAAAATAGGGAGGAGATTAAGATAGTTCACAGTTCAGTACAGTACTTAAAGTGATTAACCACATACGTGCAACTTCCAAAACAAGATTCCAACAACTATCTAGCATTTCAAGGCATGGCACTTTGCCCGGTGCAAATAACGGGGAGATAAATATTTTCCACGTAACAATTTTTATTGCAGAGTTCTTTTGCAAGTGCACATGTCCAAGACTGACAAGACATGATCTTTGAACGTGGAGATTGTCGCTTTTAATGATTGGGGCCATAACTCTGTCACAGAATTGACATTTTGCACTCAAATGGCCCCATTTTTTTGCAGTTAAAGTCCCAAAGAGCTAAGAAGTTACACCAGTCCAGATGGACCAAGGTCTGAGCCATTATAAAGGCAGTTTCCTGTATTCCACCCATTGTTCACAACAATAGCTGAGACATCTAAAGATGGAGGAAAAAAATATACCTAGGGACAAGTTCATGCTCTCCATTCTGTTTTGTGATCCTTTTACAGCTGACCCTTCATTCTGTCCTATCTGGGTTCTGCATTAAACTGCACAATTAGCTGTTCTAGAATTGCTATGTTTGTGCTTTGATAAATTTTGCAGCTCATATATTTTGCTTCCTTATGTTACCAATGCACTGAACCACAGTTTTTCATTGATTAATGCAAAAAGGATGTGATTGTGTGGATTAGTGAGCAGTAAGGAGTGTCGGGGCCTTGAGGGAAATGAACAATATGACAAACAACAAATAGCATTTTTCTTATCAAGAGGTGTCCATTTTAATCTGTTGCAACAAAAACAACAAGGAGCCCCATGAGAGTTTTAGGGCTAGCAAGTTTTATTTTGCATAACTTTTTGTGGACAGCTGCCAAATTCTTTGGATGCATGGAGTGAAGCTTCAGCAGATAGACATTTACACAGTGGTGGTGGTGGTGGGGAATGACAGAAAGTGAGATGTAATGGAAATGCAAGAGATCTGACATGTGGACGATCAATCAATAGTTTTTAAGGATCGTTCATAACATTTGAGGTGACAGTGATATAAATGGTAAGGTTTTATAAAGATAGGAGCTTTTTATCTCAGTGAATGTATTAATCAGTTTATCTACACAGGTTTGAATGTATCAGTACTTTGCTGCTTTTACCTTTTTCATTCCTACCTAATACCAAAAGTAAAGGTAAAGGTAAAGGTTCTCCCCGACTTTAGGGGGTGGTGCTCATCCCGTTTTCAAGCCATAGAGCCAGCGCTTGTCCGAAGACAGTTTCCATTGCCACGTGGCCAGCGTGACTAGGGAACGCCGTTTTTCCTCCCCACCGAGATGGTACCTATTTATCTACTCGCATTTGCATGCTTTCGAACTGCTAGGCTGGCGAGGAGCTGGGACAAAGCGATGGGAGCTCACTCCGTCGTGTGGATTCGATCTTACGACTGCTGGTCTTCTGACCTGCAGCACAGGCCTTTGCAGTTTAGCCCACAGCGCCACCACGTCCCATACCAAAAGTAGGGTACATCTAAACCCATTCAACTGTGGGCCATACTCTTCCAATCATCATCATCATCATCAAGCTGTCAAATTAATTCTAACTTACAGTGGCCCTTTTTGGGGTTTTCTAAGTACTTAGAAGTGGTTCGCCACTCCGTTCTTCTTGGGGCTGTGGGACTGGGCCGCTTCTCCAAGGCTACACAGGCTGGCTTTTCTCCCAGGAGGCATAGTGAACTCCTAACCTCAGTGTCTGTGGCTAGATACCTAACTCAGGCTGAGATCACATGGGGAAACAGACGTAGACTGCTTGTGGAGCAACGCAGTGCAATCTGTTTCCTTTGGATCACACAATGCATGGGGAAAGGCACTCTAGCCCAACTCTCATCCACCCCAAAGCTGGATCTTTTTGGTCCAGCTGTAGAACTTCCACTTTGTAGGACTGGGCTGGAGTGATTCCCCAGCAGACTGTGCAATCAGGCGTGTGCCTGATCATTCCCTCACTGAGCTATCCAGCTAGCCCACTTTTTCAGTATACCAAGACTTTTTCCACCTTTTGGTGTGTTAATCTTATTATCCACACTTGCATGTAGTACCTGCCACCCACCTTTGAGCTACATATTCCTTTAACAACCACGATTTATTGTCATCCCCAGGGACTGTGAACAATGCTTACAACCACTGATTGACCATCAATATGCCAGACCTCTTTTGTAGAAACAGATGCCTTTTGTATTAGATTTGCACCTCATTGCATTGCCCGACAAATATATAAATGTCTGTCTACCTAGGCTACACTCCATGCATTTGAAGAAGGAGGCAGCATTCCCCAGGGGCTGATGGCAAATAAAACTTATTAGCATATACACAGAAGTCTGAGAAATGGTCATGCGTCAGCGCTGTTCTGCAAACAAAGTCCAAATTTTAACTCTCTGCCAAAATTTATCTCTGCTTGCTTTCAGTTTTTAATTATTGCCTTTCCATATTGTCTTCCTTCAAAGAATACAAAATTGTCGATAAGCCTTTCCTCATCTCTTCCTACTGTCCTCAGACCAACAGTTATAGGCTAGGCTAAAAGATGCTGAATGGTGTAAAGCCACCCATTAAAACTCATGTCTTAGTGGGAATTTAAACCCAAATCTTCCAATGTCTAGTCTGGCACTCCTAACCGCTGTGGCAACCCAGATCACTTCCTTTTTTGCCACCTAAAATAACCCCTGCTCTTTATATATGGAAGTTCCACTGGTCCATTCTCAAATCCTAGTTTCATTGTATAGATCAATATTATTTTTGTGTGTGTCCTATGTAGTTAAATCAAAGTTTGTTGTTGTTTAGTCATTTAGTCGTGTCCGACTCTTCATGGACCAGAGCACGCCAGGCCCTCTTGTCTTCTACTGCCTCCCAGAGTTTGATCAAATTCATGCTGGTAGTTTCGATGACACTGTCCAACCATCTCGTTCTCTGTCGTCCCCTTCTCCTCCTGCCCTCACACTTTCCCAACATCAGGGTCTTTTCCAGGGAGTCTTCTCTTCTCATGATATTGGAGCCTCAGCTTCAGGATCTGTCCTTCTAGTGAGCACTCAGGGTTGATTTCCTTCAACATGGATAGGTTTCTTCTCCTTGCAGTCCAGGGGACTCTCAAGAGTCTCCTCCAGCACCACAACCAAATCTTCAGTGGTCAGCCTTCTTTATGGTCCAGCTCTCACTTCCATACATCGCTACTGGAAAAACCATAGGTTTGACTATACGGACCTTTGTTGGCAAGGTGATGTCCCTGCTTTTTAAGATGCTGTCTAGGTTTGTCATCACTTTCCTCCCAAGAAGCAGGCGTCTTTTAATTTCATGGCTGCTGTCACCATCTGCAGTGATCATGGAGCCCAAGAAAGTAAAATCTGTCACTGCCTCCATATCTTGCCCTTCTATTTCCCAGGAGGTGATGGGACCAGTGGCCATGATCTTAGTTTTTTTGATGTTGAGCTTCAAATCATTTTTGCGCTCTCCTCTTTCACCCTCATTAAGAGGTTCTTTAATTCCTCCTCACTATCTGCCATCAGAGTGGTATCATCTGCATATCAGAGGTTGTTGATATTTCTTCCAGCAATCTTAATTGGGATTCCTCCACTCTGGCCTTTTGCATGATGTATTCTGCATATAAGTTAAATAAGCAGGGGGACAATATACAGCCTTGTCATACTCCTTTCCCAATTTTGAACCAATCAGTTGTTCCATGACCAGTTCTAACTGTTGCTTCCTGTCCCACATATAGATTTCTCAGGAGACAGATAAGGTGGTCAGCCACTCCCATTTCTTTAAAAACTCGCCATAGTTTGTTGTGGCCCACACTGTCAAAGGCTTTTGCCTAGTCAATGAAGCAGAAGTAGATGTTTTTCTGGAACTCTCTGGCTTTCTCCATAATCTAGCGCATGTTAGCAATTTGGTCTCGAGTTCCTCTGCCCCTTCGGAATCCAGCTTGTACTTCTGGGAGTTCTCGGTCCACATATTGCTGAAGCCTACCTTATAGGGTTTTGAGCATAACCTTACTAGTGTGTGAAATGAGTGCAATTGCACAGTAGTTGGAGCATTCTTTGGCACTGCCTTTCTTTGGGACTGGGATGTAGACTGATCTTTTCCAATCCTCTGGCCACTGTTGAGTTTTCCAAACTTGCTGGCATATTGAGTGTAGCACCTTAACAGTGTCATCTTTTAAGATTTTAAATAGTTCAACTGGAATGCCATCATTTTTGGCAAAGATACTGGAGTGGCTTGCCAGTTCCTGCTCCAGGTGGAACACGTTTAGTCAGAACTCTCCTCTATGACCTGTCCGTCTTGGGTGTCCTTGCATGGCATAGTCCACAGCTTCTATAAATTACTCAGACCCCTTTGTCATGACAAGGCAGCAATCCATGAAGGGGCACATCTAATTTACACTGACCTTAATAGGGATTTCATGTTGTGTGAGATATTTAAGTAGCATTTTTCCCAGAGTTAGTTTTCATGACCAAGTAATTCAAACCCAAGCCATCAGAGTCCTAATCTGTCACTGTACCCACTATACCACACTAGAAATCCTCAAATACTTTCCCTCAAATTCAGTCCCACCTCATCCAGCAAGGCTCTTTCCCAGACTGACTAGGTATAAGACTGTCACCTGAATTATTTCAGTTTGTTCAAATCTTATTATCTCTAGAGCTGCAAACTGCAGCCTTGCAACTACTGTTGGACTGCAACTACCATTACTCCTAGCCAGCATAGCCAGTTGTGAACCATGCTGGAAGTTGTAGTCCCGGCAATGTCTGGAAGCCTGTACTTCTTCAAAGCCTTAAATAAAATATAGCTTTTTAATAAATGTTGCTGTTGATATAGACACTTCTAAAACATGGTATTGGCCAGTGCCTCTCTATCAAGGCAAACCAGCAAAGTCCACAACATATTTTTAACAGCTGATAAGCTGAAGACAGCAAAGTCTTCAACCACTGAAGTCACCTTACCACTAGGGGTTCTCCTCATACCGCAAGCTAATTGGTAGGGAGGGCAGCATGCTGCGCATCCTTCTTAACTTCCTTATTGATGCATTTCCCTGAGTCAGCTGTTCTCAGCTTAATACATTCAGTTTATATGAAGAGAGAAAGGGAGGGAGGGAGTGTGGAAATTTCACAGTTTTGTCAAACGGACATGTTGAGTCGTATTTTTGTTTCCATGGGGATGTGGTGTGAGAGGTACTCTATAACCTAGAAGCTATGATCTAGGGCAGTGGTTCTTAACCTTTGTTACTCAGATGTTTTTGAACTGCAACTCCCAGAAACCCCAGCCAGCAGAGCTGATGGTGAAGGCTTCTGGGAGTTGCAGTCCAAAAACATCTGAGTAACAAAGGTTAAGAACCAGTGATCTAGGGCAGTAAAGGTGTGTATAGTTCTAGTATCTCCGCTGAAAAATGATGGTACATGCATGGCCTGATGTGAAATAAGATTTCACGTTTCGCATGCACTGGGGAGCTTGAAGATGGGCTTGATTTGAATTCAGATTGGAAAGCATCTATTAAAGAAATAATTGATCACAGTTCTTAGCGACCACACTCAGGCTCTGGGACACCTTGCCCAGAAAGGCTGGGTTTGCCCTCTTCTTGCTCTTCCTTCAATGCCAGGCAAAGAAAACCTTTCTATTTCAGCAGGCTTTCACTAAGGAATGGGACGTGGTAGCACTGCGGGCTAAACCGCAGAAGCCTGTGCTGCAGGGTCAGAAGACCAGCAGTCGTAAGATCGAATCCATGTGATGGAGTGAGCTCCTGTCACTTTGTCCCAGCTCCTCGCCAACCTAGCAGTTCGAAAGCATGCAAATGCAAGTACATAAATAGGTACCACCTCAGTGGGAAGGTAAAATGGTGTTCCCTAGTCACCCTAGCTACGTGACAATGGAAACTGTCTTCGGACAAGCGCTGGCTCTATGGCTTGAAAACGGGATGAGCACCGCCCCGCTAGAGCCGGACACGACTGGACTAAAATGTCAAGGGGAACCTGCTGTAAGATCTTAGCTCCTGCGCTGACTTTCACAGTTTCAAGTTACATTATTGCTACTATTTTAAATCTAGTGATTTTACTGTATTTTATCTTCTTTTGTTTTAGATGGTCAATAAGCCATCTTGGGTCCCGGTTCTGAGAGAAGGGCAGCTTATAAATTAATTAATTTGTTCATTAAATAGTGATTCACATCTAGTTTTTGAAAAATCTGCTACAAAGGTGGCAGCCTGTGGTACAAAACACAGGCTGAAATCCTATTGTGCAGCTCCACCTGTACAATGGGAATGAAATCAGCAGCAGCAGCTGACTGCTGCTGATTAAAGGCATTCTTTTGCAATTTTCAAATGCACACATCTTGTACATGAAGTCTGGAATCCAGTAATAAACCACAGCTGGAGTAGGCCCACTGAATCAGTGAGGTTTTGGTGTACCAATTCCTCCATAAGTTTCCACAGATTTAAATGGGCTGACCCTAGTTGCAACTTACTATAGGATTTAAGCCAATGTGATAGTTCCTTGCATCTTAGAATCCCAAGAGGAAGCCTTTAATTAGTGGCAATCTGCTGATCCTGAGGACATTGTTCTTGTTTTGCAGGAGGAACACACCCAACAGGATGTTGGTCAAATTATTTTCCTGTCCAACTCATTTTTAATTTAACTCCCACAGCACAAAACACTACGTCCGTTCGTTCATTCATTCATTCAGCTTATATACTGCCCCATAGTACTAGAGCACTATCTGGGCGGTTCACCAGTACATTACCACTTGTCATTAGAAAATGGAATTCCTTGACTGCTAAAAGTGTGTGATTGTCACTGCAAGAACTTTTCTTACCACATGTAGTCTACCAATTAGCCAGCTTTGTCTTATGATTGGTCTTTAGGAGCAAAAAAAAAGCCAAGCTCCGTTTGCAGATATGATTTCTCAAACACCAAAGTCTGCCTAAACCACATATCTGGGACACTAATGAGATTTTAGCTCTAACGATAGATTGTCTGTAATGCAGAATTTGGTCTTAAGGTAGAGCCATTGATATCCTTCATCTAACATAGTGATGAATAAGTAGTGATGAATAAGAATTTCTGTTGTAATTATGAATTTCCTGCAATAAGTTCTCTGTGGCCTTTGTTTCACCATCTGTTTCTTCAAGTATTCTGAATACAGTACAATATTGTGTAGCCCTCTATAGTGGGTGGACATTGGAATTGGGTTTAACTTGGTGCTGTCTCCTGATAGAATAGGGTGGTCCAGAATTCTGCAACCCCGGGCTAGTTGGTGTTTCCAGGCACTTCTCCCTGAGGCTGGAGGGACATTAATGTAGCAGAAGTAGGAGAACATGAGAGGAACGTAGGGTTCGTTACTTGCTCTTGAGCATCAAGCCACTCTTCACTGCTGCTTCCTTTTGGTGTCACTCTCCTCTCCCTGGGCCTCTCTCTAATATAGCTCCCCTGCTGGACTCTATCACAGGTGTTGCCTCTTAAATCACAGCTACCTTGGACACTTGACCCTCAGAGGGGAAAGTCCCACAAGTCAAGTCCCCTGATGGTGGTCATGCAGGTCAGCAGGGGTGAAGTTCCCCAACGAGGCAGAGCCCAAAAAAAAGATGCAGAACACTACATCGAGTCTTGCTCCAGGCCGCTGGCTGTTCTCTCACAAGTACTCACTTTCTTTAAGATACAATTAATTTACATTAAAGAGTGATATAGTCTATGTGGTTCCTTTTGCCACAGGAATTGGCATCCCTGAGGCAAACTTCTCACATAAACTCCAAAAGTAGAAATGACTATAAGAAATGTTCACACAGTGAGCAACAATCCGTGTTTTATGGGCATGGGAAAGCCAATATACAATATTTGCCAACTTAGATTTTCTTGCAGTTTTTTTCCAGAAAACTTAATGCCCCCTTTTCAATAGAGTTTTCTCCGTAGAAGCCATGGACTATTCTCCTAGACAAAGTCATTTATCATTCCACTCCATTCCATTATACACTGATTTCTTGCATAATTCTTAATCATGCATGCAGCTCACAGATTATAAACAACAGATATTACAGTCATTTTGAAAATGACTCTCATTACTGGGATGTCAAAAGCAGGAATAAAAATTTATTTCCAAATTTCCTCTTGCAGAAGAACATAAGTGTACTTACTGTACATATTAACAAGGGAGACGAAAATCTTTAAGGAAATCAAATTGCTTTCAAAGTGCAGCTGATTTGATGAAATGAAATCTGCTTCACAAACTGTTGTGTACAACTCTCTTTGGGCTTTGGAAAGTGGAATAGGAGTGACAAAACATGTATGCCCAAGGAGCTATTAATATGTACAGTACATGCTCTAGTAGTTCTTAGTAAATCGTTGTTTCCCCTTGTGGTCAAGCTGGCTGGACTGAAGAAACAGAGATCAGAGAAGTAAATCATTGCAGAATTATTAAAAAGTTCTATTTCATCACACTAAACCTTTAGTTAGTAAGGGGAGTAGAGTGTCTGAAAAGTGCAGCTTTCAAAGTACTAGGCAAAGCAGGAACTGGGTATGTTTAACTTCAGGCTGTAGAAGACCTTTTGAAAGACACAATATTCTTTTCTTTTTAGAATTATTTATCAGGGTCTATAAGTCACAGCTTGAAAGTAACATGCTCAATGGAGTTTTGTTACTTGTAACACACTACCTTTGAGAGTACCAACGGCATTATCATCACCTTAGAACTGCAGAGCTGGAAGGGACCCTATGGATCATCAAGTCCCACCCTTGTCAAGGAGGAACAGTGAGGAACTGAACTCCCTAACTCTGGCTCTGCAGCCAGATCCTTAAACCATTGACTTATCCAGCATAATGATGGTCCTCCTGCAGAACAATGTAATGATTGGCCACATTGATAATGTTTCTTTTCTCATGGGATGGTGGAAGCAAAAAATGATTGAGAGGCAGTATGAAGAAAATTTTCCCCATATTTTAGGCTGACTCACTTGTTAGATGGATTTTTTTAAAAAAAATCTAAAAATTAAAAACAAATGGGAAAGTATCGAACAAGATAATGATCAATCAGGAAATGTGAATAAGAAGAAATAACAATGAGTTACGGCTTTGAAATTCTAGCAATAAACATAATAATTTTTTTAAAAAGTTATCTTCCTAGATCTGCAAAATTTGCATTGATGGTGTGATTCAGTAAACATCATACAGTATATAAATATAACTTCCAATCAACTTTCAACATAGTCCTTCACCCAAGATCTTCGTGAATAAACCTAGGTTCAGGAACCAGCTGGCACCTGGAAATGGTTCACAATGATGGAGAGATAACACGAGAAAGGAAACTACATCACTTTGCCCACCTCTCAGTGATAAGGAACACTAAAAATGGCATTTAAAAATCCAAAAAGAAATTATATAGCACCTTGAGAGTGAAACAGTACTGTATAATAGAAGTCTAATCGT
The DNA here is from genome assembly GCF_051106095.1 of Pogona vitticeps. Taxonomy (NCBI): domain Eukaryota; kingdom Metazoa; phylum Chordata; class Lepidosauria; order Squamata; family Agamidae; genus Pogona; species Pogona vitticeps. Next base: position 252,894,103 of record NC_135784.1, on the reverse strand, counting down.
CATGGTGGGGAGGGAAGCGTGTGTTGCCCAAGAAACAGGTGAGCATGCAGGGGAGGCAGGAGTGTGAGGGTGCCATGCCAACACAACACCTGTGTGAGCACAGGTGGGCTGGACCTCTGAACTGAATTTGATGCTCATCTCTTGTCTGATCCAGCATATTTGGTCTAATGTTCTGCTTGCACCATGTCTAGCCTATTCCTTAGGAGAAGTATATAATAAAAAAGCATTCTGGACACTTTGTACATGGAACAGCTGGCTGAGGCCTAGCCTTCTTGGAAGCTTGGTTCATTTATTTAGTTATTTATTTATTTATTTATTGGACTTATATACCGCCCCATAGCGCTACAAGCACTCTCCGGGCAGTTTACAATTTTAATTATACAGGCTACACATATTCATGGCCTCCATGGTGAATACCTTTACCTATACAAGGCACGGTGGCTGAAATTCTGTTCTTCTGCTACACAAAACCCACAGCACTTGGAGGCAAATGGCCTCAAATTAAGAAATTTATGTAAAGGTTTTGTATGGCATGCAGAGTTAGGATATGTAAAATAAAATTGTGAGGATGAAAATCTCTCTTTTCTATATCCCTATAAATGTATAAATATGTCCTTGAAAGTTAAGTACTTAAAGGATAATTATGTGCAATCAAGTCATTTCAGACTTATGGCAGTCCTTTGGGTTTCCTAGATATAAAGTAATCATTAGTGGTTTACCAGTCCCTTCTCCTGGGAGTGCTCTGGGGCTGTGCAGCTTGCCCAACTTTGACCAAGTAAATATTTGTTTACTCCTACCAAGTAAATACCTGCAGGTCTGCAGTCTTGGTTTTGTAATAGTTAAAAATGAAACAATCAGCTGTGTGCAACTTATCTCTTTTGAGCAGTGGGTTGATGATCCTCCTACTGAATGTTAGTAAATCCATCATCCTTTCCTTGAAGACACAACATGATATTATTCCAGCTTCTATTTGAAAGCATGTCCCCCCATGTGCATTTGAACAAATTGCTTTTTCTATATACATAATCACATTAATACTTACACCCACATTATGAAAGAATTATTAAGTATTAGTCCCGCCAACCTAGCGGTTCGAAAGCATGCAAATGTGAGTAGATAAATAGGTACCACCTCGGTGGGGAGGTAAACAGCGTTCCGTGTCTAAATCGCACTGGCCATGTGACCACGGAAAGATTGTCTTCGGACAAACGCTGGCTCTATGGCTTGAAGAGCGGGATGAGCGCCGCCCCCTAGAGTCGGACACGACTGGACAAAAATTGTCAAGGGGAACCTTTACCTTTACCTTTTTTATTAAGTATTAGAGCAGAGTTCAATTTAAAAATTCATTTACAAGAGCAGAGAAGGAAGCTGTCGAAATAGGTCCATAATGCTTATTTGCTTGCATAAATGTATACATAAAAGTAATCTTAACACATAAAGCAAGAAAAAACAATGTTCATCCAACTGCGTGAAATGACCGTGTGTGATAATTAACTAGTAAAAACGGAAAAGATGTCAAGGCTTGATAAAACATGTGTGACCTAAAGTCAAGTTCATGACACAATTTAAAACAATCTCTTTCCCTACCCTCAACCTCCTCTACCCTACATTAATATCAATAGTGAAAGGAATTCTAATAACTTTAATAAAATGGAAGTCAGTTCTAAATGGTGAAGAAAAACTCCAATAACCCTTTTGTCCAACTGGCACCATGCATTAATCTTGCATGTTTGTTCTTGGGTTTTTACAAGGAAAAAGGATATTGGGTTATACATCACTTCTTTTTTTGTTCTGTTAAACCAATGATAAGTTTGTTATTGATTTGTATATTAAAAGTATGGCATCCTGCTATCTCATGCAATATGCCTCACTCATACATGTAAAATAGCATTCTCTCTCTCTCTCTCTCTATATATATATATATATGTGTGTGTGTGTGTGTGTGTGTGTGTGTGTGTGTGTGTATATATATATATATACATATATATATACATATATATATATGTGTGTGTGTGTGTGTATGTGTATATATATATATGTATATGTATATGTGTATATATATGTGTGTGTGTGTGTGTGTGTGTGTGTGTGTGTGTGTATGTATATGTATATGTATATGTATATGTATATGTATATGTATATATATGTATATATCAGTTGGTTAGGTATTATCTGGCTGTAGAGCCAGAGATTAGTTCATTTTCCCACTGCACCTCCTTGACAGGGGTTGGACTCAATGATTCATAGAGTCGCTTACAGCTCTGCAATTCTAAGATGATGATGATAATGATTGGTTCTTTATATTTAGATCTATATAAATACAAACCTGAATGCTGTCAAAGTAACAATACCTTATCACTTTGAACAAGTTTAGATCTCTAGGGAACTGGTCAAAGAGATCTCAGAACCACTATCTATTATTTTCTTAAAATTTTCTTAAAATCATGAAGAATGGGTAAAGTGTTGAATGATTAGAGAAGGGCTAATATTGTCCTTATCATTAAAAAGGGCAAAAAGGAGGAACCGGGGAACTAGAGACCAGTCAGCCTGACATCAATCCCAGGGAAAATTTTGGAGCAGATTGTAAAATAGCCACTTTGCCAGCACTGTGAGAACAATGCAGTAATACCAAAAAGCCAATGTGGATTTTTCAAGAACAGATCCTGCCAGACTACTTTTATCTCATTTTTTTGATTGGGTAGCCTTCTTGGTAAAGGTGAAAATGCTTTAAATGTAATATATCTTGACTTCAGCAAAGCCATTGATAAAGTGCCCCCTGATTAGTAAACAAACTAGGTGTGGGTTGGCTAGAACAACTGTCAGATCAATACACAGCTGTTTAGAGAATTTTACTCATAGAGTGCTTATCAATGACTCCTTCTCAAATTAAGAAATGAAATACCACAATAAGGCTCACTCCTGGCCTAGTGCTCTTCACCTATTTTTATTAATAACTTGGATGAGGGAGTACAGAGAATGGTTATGAAATGTAATACAAAATTGGGTGAAAAAAACTATTATTCAAAATTCAGCTCGAGCACTGAGCTGAAAATAACAGAATGAAATTTAACAGGGATAAGTGCAAAGTTCTACACCTAGGAAAAAGAAACTAAATGCAGAGTTATAAGAGAGGGGATACTTGGTTCAGCAACACTACTTGTGGGAAGGTCCTTAGAATTATTGGAGATTGTAAACTGAATATGAGCCAACAGTGTGATGCAGCTACAAAAAAGGTAAAAAAAGGTTTTAAAAAAGGTAAAGGTTCCCCTTGACATTTTCAGTCCAGTCGTGTCCGACTTTAGGGGGCGGTGCTCATCCCGCTTTTCAAGCCGTAGAGCCAGCGCCTGTCCGAAGACAGTTTTCCATTGTCACGTGGCCAGCGTGACTAGGGAACGCCGTTTTACCTTCCCACCGAGATGGTACCTATTTATCTACTCGCATTTACATGCTTTCGAACTGCTAGGTTGGCGAGGAGCTGGAACAAAGCGACGGGAGCTCACTCCGTCGCGTGGATTCCATCTTACGACTGCTGGTCTTCTGACCCTGCAGCACACAAAGGCTTCTGTGGTTTAGCCCACAGTTAAGGCTACATTAACAAAAAATATAGTCTCAAAGCCCATGAAGTACTAGTTACCCTCTATCTGGCACTGTTTAGACCTCATCTAGAGCAGTGGTTCTTAACCTTTTTGAAAGAAACACCCCTGTGAGCCATTGAGGAAGTTATCATCATCCTCCTCCCCGCAGCGGCGATGGCCTCGGTCTTTTTTCTTTCCGCCTTCACCCCCCTCCCACTGCCACACACTCAGAGACTAAGTGGTGGCTTCTGCTTGGCTTTTGGGGTGGCTTTGGAGCCGCTGGTGCCTGAGGGGGAAAGCAGCCAGTGCTTAGGCCACGGTGGTGGAGAGAGGGGTGTTGGTGGTAAGGACAGTGGCTCTCCTTCTCAGGGCTTGGCTTTCCCCAAGCAGCACCGTCTGGAGGGAAGAAAAAAGCAGAGAGAGACACACAATGCTGGGCTGAGGGGAGGGAAGGTGAACCGTGGCTGTGCTGGCTGGGGTTTCTGGGAGTTGCAGTTCAAAAACACCTGAGTAACCCAAGGTTAAGAACCACTGGTCTAGATTATCTCAACTTGCCAAAATGCAATTTCCAGAACTGATTTTAATGCATTGAGCTTCCAAGAATTTGGTAAGAGTTCGTTACAGATAGGATTCTAATTCAACACTGACGTGCCTCATTCATTGACTTGTACAGAGGACCTCATATGAGGCCACCCTTCGTGCATAAACTTTCCTTGTTTTTCACGCCACTCCTTCTATCCCTTTTCTTACCACAGGAAATCTGTCACAGAGAAAAGTTAGACTACCTGGGAAATGCCTTCTAACTGCTTGCGTGATACATCCCTGAGGAGCAAGGGGTTCCAAAGCACTTGTTTGGCCAAAGGCTTCACCAACTGAAAACTCCATGGGCTGAACTCGTTAAGGTTCAGGTCCCAAATGAAACAGTACACAGTGCACCAGATCTGCATACCAGACAGGTAGCATGTAAAAAAATGTTGTAATGCAGTCTGGCTTCTAGCTTCTATTGAACACTCCTAATACAGTATTACATTAGGAAGTACCTGATACTGTCAGTTTTATAATAACATGTGAAGTTAAATGTTAGTCACTTTTTAATATTTATTCTGGTTTGTGACATTTGATTGATTATCTGTTCCTCTCTCTCTCTCTCTCTCTCTCTCTCTCTCTCTCTCTCTCTCTCTCTCTCCAGCTTTAGGATGAAGAGCACAACTTTAGAAGAGCAAACTAAAATTGTGTTTTGCAGGTAATTAAATTAACCAGAGACTTTCCAATGGTGGGGGGAGAGTGGCTACCACCAGGGGTTTAATTGTGCATGAAGGCAGAGTTTTGTTCATTTGACATGTACAATTACAATGCTACATTTTCTCCATGCAGATACATATTTATTGACAGAATTTGGGAGTTGGGTATTGAAATAATTCCACCAACTGGCTATTTCCAGCCAGGTTCTTTCATATTACCTTGGTATGTTTAGACATATGCCAGACATGCTGCTCAATATTTGACTCTCTCAAAATGTGGTAATTGGCAGAAAAAAGAAACCTCATCCATTATTCACCATATCTTGCCCAACAGAAGACAAAGTCCTACCTAAAATATCTGTTATAGAAGTTCTCCTGTGTCAGTTAATACATCCTTAGTAATGGATCTGTACGATGGGACCTGCTGTTCAGATGTCCAGCCAGCCATCATCCCTACAAAAGTAGCCCATTCTCTTTCATTTCTCACCCAACATTCTGTGCTCAGTCCTGTTTTCCTTCCCAACACTCTCCTGTCCATGTTACTTTCCTCTCCAAACCTATTTATCTTGGAACTCCTCCAAGGCTTAGGGTTCTGTGAACACTTCTGATCTTTCTCTTTTGCAAAAAGTGTAGTGCTCTCTTTGCTACATAAAGATAAATAATAGTAGTTGCATGCCATCAAGCCAATTTCAGCTGATGGCAGCCCTTCTTGGCATCTTCAAATTATAGCGTATCAGAAGTAGTTCAACAGAGCCTTCTTCTGTGGGCAAGGGCTCTGGGACCCTTTGTAGCTTGCCCAAGCTTGGGGAGGAACAATAGGGAATTCCAAGTCCTGATTCCCTAGCTAAGTACTCTTTCTCACTGAACCATCTATAAGGATTACTTTCTGAGAATTACTCCATTATTAGTTTATAATGTGCAGGCCCTCCATCAAGGTGGGTTATCTCAGTCTCTGATGGGGGGGGGAGGGGAGACACTTCTTCCACTGAATCCAGGCATCCCTGTCCTAACCTAGATCTCACCTCACATGCATTTTTAAGTTCTCAAATGTGCGTGGGGAGAGAAAGAATTGGTGGCATGCGTGTCGTCTTCATCCACCTTTTCTCTCAGCACTCAAAGGTATGAGAGAAAGAACGCTCTTGAAAGTGAAGATCTGGCTGTGTAGGCATTGCTGTTGGGAAAGGTTTGGTTTAATGGACCACGTTGTAAGACAGAAAAAACATAGGATAGGAACCCATGGGTAGAAATTGTGATCCCGATCTTTCAGAAATGCCAAAGGAAAGAAAGATTTCACGTGAAAGAGGACAACCAGAAAACTGAAATCCTGCAGGCACAATTAGAAACTATTCTTGTGGGAAGGGAAGAGATATGATATTTAAAGAAACCCATGTGCCTGCACAAGAAGCTCTCTGAAGCATCTCACATCTGTGTGAGATATATACGCAACCAAGAATGGGTACAGCAGACCTGCCTTAGCCTGTAAGAATGGTGTCAGGAAAGCAAAGGCCCAGAATAGCCTGAGGTTTGCCAGGGATGCGAACATCAAAAAGGGTCTTTTTAGCTATGTTACGAGAAAGCTATGCATCAGCTTTGGAACAAAAGTGTCCAAGTGGAGTACAGTGAGGATATTTCTGCATTTCAGCCACCGGGCAGTTAAAGAACCCCTCAGTCACCCTTGGGTTGCTCTGTGTATCTCTACAAATCACTTGTTTGCTTTGGCGTTTGGGACTTCAGAAATCTACCTAGTGACAAAGGACTTGGTACCAGTTGCTGTGGAAAAAGAAGGAAGTGCCAAAGCAGGAGGCGATTGATAGCTGAAGAGTCAATGAAAGCCTCCACTGGAAACTTCAACTGCTTAGCTCCTGAGGAGGGTTCAGCCTGACATCACTGGGCTCCATGTGTTCCCATCCATCTGACGGAGCAGCCGCTTCACATCCAAGCATGCCGAAGGAAGGCGGAAGATCCCTGATTAGACTAGACACCCTCTAGAAGTTTCTCCTTTTTTTCCCTTTTAGGTAGTTAAAGCAAGTCTTTGTTACACTTAGGATTGTATTCGTATGTGGTTGGTATGACAGCAAACCATTGGAGTTTTATTTGCAAACTGGCATGCTGTCTGTAGCTTGTATGACTGGGTGGGTGGGGAACTTTTCTGGGCTGAAGTGATTATAACCAATCATTCCAATGACACCAATCATACAGCAACTTCCAATTTTTTATTTTAAAGAGAGCCCTGCCTCTCTGCCGAGAGCTGTTTCCTTCTCTTTCCTTGATTGATGTCAATTTTTTGTTTGCTGTTGATCTGGTTGGTTGCTAAGTATGTGTGCAGTAAAGAAAGCAGCATACACAAGTCTGTAACTTCAAGCACCGATAATTAAAGAAATATTTTTATTCTTTTCTCTACGAGTGTCTCACGGTGAGCTATTGAGACTTCAAGTGCCAGTTAATGAAAGAGCAGTGGGCTATCTGGGGAACCTTTAGGTACTGCATTCTCCTCTGTGAGTCTCTGCACTTCTATTATGTAACAAAAGGGATTTCGCCAGAAACATGGTCTGAGTTGCTCATAAGTAGAAGTGAAAAGAAGTCACCAGTGAAAAGTGGATGGACAGGAAAACTTCTGGTTTGTTTTTTGTATGTTTCCTTGTTGCAGGAGCCCCCTCCCCTCTCTTACCTTAAAAACGTTATCAGACAGGCAATTGTTATTCTTCCTTTTAACTTAAAAGAAAGTACCTCCCACCACCACCAACCACGTATCACAATATGTGGGCATAAAAATTTCTCATGATCCTGTGGGGTGGGAGAAAGCCCCAATGTACTGACTTTTTGCTGTTGATGTCTTACATTTCTGCAAACTTCAGCGTTCCCTTACATCTGTTCATGCCTATTTCTTGTGTATGGCTGTTGGCGTCTTGGCTTCCTGAACAAAGACACTATGTCCCAATGAAGGGATACAGAATGGAAGATGATGATAATTCTAGGTGTATTATACTACTAATTATACCAGAGTTCAAGATTCCCTCCAGCAAAGCAAACAATATATTTCAGGCAACTCTGGATTAAATTAAATTATGCATTTCAATATCTCCCAATGGAACAAAGGCACAAACAACATATAGCAACTAGTGTTCAAACAGCACTGCTGCAAAATCTAGGCAGACTCCAACTCTTTTAAAGGCCCAGCATTCATTGAGACCAAATGCATAAATCATCTGAGTTGCTAGGCAATCATGTTGATTACACAGTGACAGCCCACAGGCTCCTTCCTTGCCAGTCACATCGACATTTATGCCAAGGTAATTTACATACGGTTCTGATGCCACATGAATGACACCTCTGTGTTGGATTATTAAAAACCAAAAGTGAAGCACAAATAATTACAGTGGGATCAATGGATGCTAAGTTGTCCTGTATCATTCTGTGTTTCAAAAACATAAATTAGCCAAAGCTGAAGGCAACGGAGTTGCTCAGTTTTAATACAGAAAATGCTGCCTGTTGCTGTTAATTAGAGGCGTACTGACAGCCGTTTGTCACTCACATGCAATAACGGCCACACAGAAGTGCCCAGTGGGAAATGGGTAAAAGGTAATTATCTACATCTTTCTGTGAGACCTACCTTAGGAAAAATCAGAACTCTTCATGTTTATGACATTTATCTACAGAAAATTAATTATACATGGTGATGAATGGGTCCCAGAAGGATTAACCTCTTTTTAAAATGTATCGTGCTGAAATGTGACAAAAGCAACATATGTTAAAATGTGATGCATATCATAGTGGTAAATCAGCAAGGTGGGGGGGTGTAATTAGAAACCCTTTCTATCAGTAAACAAGCACATGAATATTACCTTGTATACCAGTTACCTAGTATACAAGGTAATATTAACTGAAGGTTACACTGAATCATAAGTGTTTAAAGGGATTCCTCCTAGGTTTGCTTCATTTTATTAAAAAAAATGTACTCTGAAAAGAGGACACGATACAAGGATATATCACATGCAGCCAAACTACTAAATTGCATTGAATGGATCTCTGAAATAGCAGAGATCCATTCAATGCAATTTAGTAGTGTAAATGAAGACAATTTGTAGCATGTGAATGTGAGTGAGTGGTCCATATCAGGACCCTTCTTGGAAAAGAAGGGGATTCTCCCACAGTTGTGCCTTTTGCACCTGCTATTTGCATTGGAGAGGAGACGGTTCCCGATTCTTTCCATGGGAGTTTCCTTCCAAAGCCAAAAGCAGGAACAGAGAATACTCTGCATTGGAAGTGATGCAGCAAAGTGAAAAGGCTTAGCATCCTGATCTCTCTTCACCCTGGCGTTGTAATCTGTATCAGGATTGCCCTCAAGTCAGCAATGTATTTTTCAAAAATCCATTTCCAGAATTCCTAAATGTATCAATGACAATGGATCTCATTTGGCTCACAAGAACTCTACTTAATTTAGTGGAGACGGCTGTGATCTAGGATAGAGAACTAACCGAGAACCCCAAAGGCCACCCCTTTTAATTCCAACAGTTGAGATTTAAAAAAAATAGTAAATTAATATTGTGAGGAAAATTTGAGTAGCATTCTTTGGGTAAAACAGTGAAGTGCTTCAATTTTTCAAATTAGTGGGTCCATTTAATAGGCTGTATCGAAGACCTGTCCCAACACATCCCACTTGGAAGTAAAGCAAACCTTTGCTCTGAATATGTAAAGGTCTCTTACTTTTTTCGTGGGGTTGGGATGTGCAGAGTGGGGTTTATGCCCCATGCCCCCACCATATATTTAACCCTCCACATTTTCAGGCTTAATGCCTAACTAGTGAACATACATCTGTTTATAGTATTGCCTTCCTCTCTTTAAGATGACAACAAACTTTCTAACAATTACAGTTGTTTTTAGATTAAATGCAATAAAGAAAGCACATGCAGTATTATTTTCCTCTGTTATTCAGGTAAGGGAATGATATGCAGGTTTCAGCCAGAGTTTTAAAACCATTGTGAGGCTTTAAAATATATGATATTTCAAGAATACTTGAAATAAGATATGTTTATTCTCAGAGTTCACGTTTGAGTTCTTCAACAACCTTTTGATCTTTGTCAGTCATGATAGCTTCTGTCCTTCTGTTTCAAGTAACAGAAAGTGATTTGAATAATCAATCAAGAAAAGTATTCCTACCTATCATCTAGCATCTACCACAGAAAAGAACTGCGTTTGTCACACTTATGATCAATGTTATTTATTCACAGGAAAAATATAGGCAGTATTTTCCTGGAGCATGAATGGGAAAATACATCTGTGACATAATCTATGAAGTAATTTCTTTTATCTGTCACCTGATTTATATATTGTCTTTTGGGGCACAATTTCCCCTTCAAGGTACTGTAAATGACTTCATGAAATGCGTATAATAGTATTCATCATACAAGCTTATAGTACAAAATCATGAAATAAAGACCATGTTGCCCTTATGTATTTGCACTCAGACACAGCAGTGGAATTTTAATGTTACATAAATAATGATTATATGTGTGCAGAAGAATTCTTGGGATTTCTCCATTTCCAAGTATTGGAAAGCCCATATGCTACATAGGCAAGGATCTGGTAATTACATGATGAACCCTTTATATGTATAAAAGAGTCCAAGAGTGATTCCTCAGCTGTGGAGATTTATCCACTTATTTCTCTCAGTGACAAATATGAAAATATGATTTTAAGAAAATATGGATGTTTCTTCCTAGCTTTTAGTTCAAAATAAAACAATTGTCTTGCCGTATCCTATTAATGATAGCTTTACTGCTGCAGTGTTGTTGTTTTTCAAATAATGTTGTAAGCTGCTTTGGGATTTTATTTTGATAGGCATACGAAGTATGCAAATACACAGAAGGAAAGTCTTACTTCAGTTCAAGGTCAAGAGGAATTATTTCTCCAGGCCTTGTCTGGTGAGAAATAAGTATTTAAGAAGCTCATTAATGTGACAGCTGAGACTGTCAAGCTGGTTGATGGCATCAGCTGAGAAGTGAGGTGGAATCACATTTGTAGATAGGAACATGGTTTCTCCTTGACCCCCAAATACTGCATTTGAAGATGAATTAGATCCCCTTATATAGGAATAAGGAATGGGAAGATAGAAAGTGGGGACATTTCCTAGCAGCTTTGTAAAAGACCATATTTTATAGTTATTTTAAAGTTTTTTTTAAAAGTCCCTTAGTTCCTACCTAGTCCACAACAGAGGTAGGTAAGAATTAGAATCACTTCATCAGCTGTGCCTAAAGACCATCCCCATAAGGTTACTTCTTTTCCTCAACTATCTCTTTTCTAATTGGCTGTATATTTAAAAGTGACATCTAAGATTGCTTTGTCACTCTTACCACCACAACCCCTTTTGCTACCTTGTCTGTGTAAGAATGTTAAAACAATTATAGGGGGTAACCGTAATCCTAAAATTGCCCTAAAAGTAGTGCTTTTAAACATGTATCATGAATATATTTTTTTTACAACAAGCGTGTTCAAAACAATCAACCAGTCTAGCAAGCAAAGTTACTGTGGTCATGACAATTCTTTGCCAATCTCCTAGTATATTTTGCTATCCATACACAAGGGATATGAAAACAGTAAAAACTGACATCTGATGGGTAATTAGTGTAAATACAGGCAATTAACTGCTTCAGGACAGGTGTGTGATGTATGTTGTTTATTTTTCCATTTGTTAGCTGTCACGGATACTGGGAAGTGGGCAAAATAAAAAATAGTGCTTAGTAGTGAGGGTATCTACTGCTTTATAGCAAAATAGATAAAGAAAGCTTAGAATATAAATAAATGATGATTACTGGAAAGGGCTACAATTGCAATGCAATTTGGTAACTGTATTTTTAAACTGATAAAAACTACACTGATACAGTACTAATTCAAATGTTTACCATATCTCATCAATCAATGCTATCTCACTTACTAATTTTTTTAAAGATATTCAAACACCAGAGAAAGAGTATTGAGCCCTACTTCTTTTGCCTGCCTTCTGCTCACACTGCTATGCACTACAACTACAATACAATTTGTAAACTGTAGAGCATTCATGCTGGCTAGACTGAATGTGCTCCCCTCAGCCCTTCTTCAGGCCAGATTCAAGGGAATCCCATGCCAAGAAAGATTTTGCCCTTGTGCAAAAGGGACCCCTGAATTTCTGGCACATACACTTTTACACTGCCTATTTTATGAACAAATCAGGAATAACTTAATCCACCCATTATTGAGCTAGTTCCAAGGGTACCCTTCCAGTTGGTTAGTACAATACTGCTGATCAGACCAAAACTCTTAAATCACTGCACAGGTAGCAAAGTTTTTCCTAGCTGCAATGTGTAAGAGGGCAGAGTTTGTTCTGATCACCTAAACTCTCAATGTATGTATCTTATTGCAGTCCCTCCCATTATTTTACTGTTCAGTATACCTTTTCTGTATGGGTCATCGTCGTCGTTTAGTCATTTAGTCATGCCCAACTCTTCATGACCCCATGGACCAGAGCACGCCAGGCTCTCCTATCTTCCACTGCCTCATGGAGCTGTGTCAAATTCATTCTGGTAGCTTCGATGACATTGTCCAACCATCTCATCCTCTGTCGTCCCCTTCTCTTCTTGCCTTCACACTTTCCTAACATCAAGGTCTTTTCCGAGGAGTCTTTCCCAATTTTGAACCAATCAGTTGTTCCATATCCAGTTCTAACTGTTGCTTCCTGTCCCACATATAGATTTTTCAGGAGATAGATAAGGTGGCCAGCCACTCCCATTTCTTAAAAAAACTTGCCATAGTTTGCTGTGGTCCACACAGTCAAAGGCTTTTATGTAGTCAATGAAGCAGACTTAGGTGTTTTTCTGGAACTCTCTGGCTTTCTCCATGATCCAGCACATGTTAGCAATTTGGTCTCTAGTTCCTCTGCCCCTTCGGAATCCAGCTTGTACTTCTGGGAGTTCTCGGTCCACATACTGCTGAAGCCTACCTTGTAGGATTTTGAGCATAACCTTGCTAGCGTGTGAAATGAGTGCAGTTGTACGGTAGTTGGAGCATTCTTTGGCACTGGCCTTCTTTGGGATTGGGATGTAGACTGATCTTTTCCAGTCCTCTGGCCACTGTTGAGTTTTCCAAACTTGCTGGCATGTTGAATGTAGCACCTTAACAGCATCATCTTTTAAGATTTTAAATAGTTCAACTGGAATGTCATCACCTCCACTGGCCTTATTGTTAGCCAGGCTTTATAAGGCCCACTTGACTTCACTCTCCAAGATGTCTGGCTCTAGGTCTGCAACCACATTATCTGGGTTGTCTGGGATATCCAAATCTTTCTGGTATAATTCCTCTGTGTATTCTTGCCACCTCTTCTTGATGTCTTCTGCTTCTGTGAGGTCCCTCCCATTTTTGTTCTTTATCATGTTCATCTTTGCACAAATGTTCCTCTAATATCTCCAATTTTCCTGAACAGATCTCTGATATTTCCTTTTCTGTTATTTTCCTCTATTTCTTTGCATTGTTCATTTAAGAAGGCCCTCTTGTCTCTCCTTGCTATTCTTTGGAAGTCTGCATTCAATTTTCTGTAACTCTCCCTATCTCCCTTGCATTTTGTTTCCCTTCTCCTCTCTGCTATTTCTAAGGCCTCATTGGACATCCACTTTGCTTTCTTGCATTTCCTTTCCTTTGGGATGGTTTTTGTTGCTGCCTCCTGTACAATGTTACGAGCCTCTATCCAAAGTTCTTCAGGCACTCTGTCCACCAAATCGAGTTCTTTAAATCTGTTCTTCACTTCCACTGTGTATTCATAAGGGATGTGGTTTAGATTATACCCGACTAGCCCAGTGGTTTTTCCTACTCTCTTCAGTTTAAGCTTGAATTTTGCTATGAGAAGCTGATGATCAGAGCCACAATCAGCTCCAGGTCTTGTTTTTGCTGACTGTATTGAGCTTCTCCATCTTTGGCTGCAGAGAATATAATCAATCTGATTTCGATATTGCCCATCTGGTGATTTCCATGTGTAGAGTCGCCTCTTGTGTTGTTGGAAAAGAGTGTTTGTGATGACCAGCTTGTTCTCTTCACAAAACTCTATTAGCCTTTGCCCTGCTTCATTTTGAACTCCAAGGCCAAACTTCCCTGTTGTTCCTTTTATGGGTCATACGACCATAATAAATATTTTTTTTAAAAAAAAAATGTAAACTATATTTTTAAAAATTATATTTCTCTAAGTTTATAGCACTAAACTTAGCACTATGGCACAAAACTGATACAACACTAATTCAAATGCTTACCATGTCTTGTCAGGTCAGTGCTATTTCACTTGCTAAAAAGAGAAGGGATCTGAATGCTGATGAAAGAAGTGCAAAATAGTGTGATCATTCAAAGTAAATACTGTGAAAAGAAGGGTTGGAGATTAATTTCTTTGTTGAAAGTCCACGGGAGACTAGTTGGATATAACACAATGTCATTGCAGCACCTAATGTAAAAATATTCAACCTCAACTGGAAGAGGAGCAGCAACAAAAAGAAAATGTGCAGGGAGATGGGATATACTAGTCTTGTCCCCATTTCTGCCAACAGAAGAGGGCTTTCTACAAAAGAGAGTCTTCTCTGCTCACCTCAGGATTTTTTTTGAATTCCAGGAGGAGCTTCACATACAGATAAGGCACTTCAAAAAGTCACCCTTCAGGTATCCAAGGCGAGGGAAATAGTTGCAGAGGTGGATGGAACTAGCTTGCTTCCTTTCCTCATACATTTACTATTTCCTCTTTAATAACATCACAGCAATGCCATCCTCCCAACAACACTCCTCCTTTTGACACCTTTGTTGCTTGACACGACATGAATTGGTTGAGTGACTAAGCTAATTGTTGCCTTTGTTGCCACAACAAGGCACATGCAGCCTGACATTTTAACAAGGAGCCAACATTTTGTCATTTAGTCATGTCGTGTTACATATTAGGCTACAGAACCCCCTATGGGGATGTTAGGCACAAGCTGGCATTTCTCCAGATGAAGCATGGTGTAGCTTAAATGAATATGTAAAATGTGCAAGAAGAAGAAGAAGAAAGTGTTAAGCGTTTTTAGCCCCTTGCTTTCTTGGTTTAAGTCTATTCTCATCTCTAACAGAGAGAGTGAACATATTCTCCTGTATAGAATGAGCATAGAATGAATGTACATTCAACGAACAGAGGACTTCTTTCATGCACTAATTTTGTAATTTATTACTGTACAGAAACCCTCTGAAAATTTGGAACAACTCTGGAATAGAAGTAGGTCTTGTACAGAGACAGTGTTAAATCAACAAAAAAAAACCCACAATATTAAGGGCCTGGTCACACAGCCCAAAAACCTGGGATTCGATCTGTGTTAAAAACCATGCTGAGTTAAACGTTCACACAATGAATTCAAAAGTGTGTATTTATTTTCCTCTGACTTGTATTATTTTCTTAGGAAGCGAGTTTATTTTAGCACTTTGTCTTAACCTATTTAAGCCCATTGTGAATTGTACAGTCAGGAGCATTTCAATTACTCGGAATGCAGGAAAGACTAAAAAACCACATGAGTTAAGTCTGCTAAAAGTGAAATGCTATGTATTGTGGATTTTTGAGAAATATAGACAGGTTCTCAAATACAGCTAGATCCCATAAATCATTTTAGTCATTTTCCACTTACTAACCAACACTGAACTGCATGCAACTGTTTTCACAGCCTTCTTAATTATATCTCAGATATTTACATCAGAAACTTTATGTTGCTTAGAAATAAGTCATCTTAACTAACATGGTTTTTGAAAGCTGTTGGAAGTCCATTGACAAAGTCACATCATTCATTAAAACCATAATCTGGGCAGATAGCTCACTAGTTTAGGTATCTGGCTGGGGAATGAGAGGTTGGGAGTTTGATTCCCCTCTATGCCTCCTGCAAGCGGAGCCAGCCTGCATAGCTTAGGGCAAGATGCACATCCCCAGGGCGCCCCCCAGAAGAAAGGAAGAGTAAACCACTACTGAGTATTCCCTCCCTGAAAAAGCTTGCCATAAATCAGAATTGACTTGAGAGTGCATGATTATTATATTATTCATTGTACCATAACTTTATTAGACTGATTGAGCACTGAATAATTCATAAACATCATACATGTGTCTCAGGTAGGGACAGTTAATTAGAGAGAGAAAGAGAAATACTCTTGTTTCTTTTACAAGAGCAGAAACTCTCCATTCTTAAAATGCATGGATTAACTGCAAAGTCAATTTCCTTACTGGAAAATTTAGGAGAAGAATGAGAAAGCAGGAAAATGGGACTTAATAACAATGACAACAAAAGGTAATTTGTGATACTTGGGAAAGGAAATACAAATTCTCCCCCCAGATATGTATGGATTTCAGGGCATGGGACAGTTATGCCTGTCACAACATTTTGTTGCATGCTCTGGAGGCATTCAATTAGATACAAAGGGATCCCTATAAGGAATTTTGGGGTGCAGCTTCCAGGGTCCAGTGCAATGTGGGGACTTGCATACCAGACAAATGTCCAGACTGCAGGATAAATTCACATGAGTCTCTGGAAAAGACAATAATGTTGGGAAAAGGTGAAGGCAGCAGGAAAAGAGGAAGACCAACTATAAAATGGATTGGCTCCCTAAAGGAACCCAAAAACTTGAATTTACAAGAGCTGAGCAGGCTTTTGAGGACAGGACATTTTGGAGGTTGCTCATTCATAGAGTCAACATAAGTCTGAGGTAACTTGATAGTACGTGACAAGAACAGCAGGGCATTATAATCTATTTGGTAAAAATAGGAAACATAAAATATCTGTATGTTTTTATTATGGCAGCATTGTAAATTAATGGTGGAAATCCTGTTGCACAGCCCCTCATGCACCATGCAGATGATATCATCACCAGTAGCAAATTGTCACTCATTAAAGGCAAATTACTGCTGTTTAAAAGCAATTTTGGGGAGCTTATGACTCACACACAATGTATTGAAGCTGCGTGCACCTTGAAAGAAACTTTAGTCAGCAGTGATTTGCTGAGGATTATGACATCATTGCTACTGCACACATAAAACTACACAACAGGAAATGCAGTTTGAGCTTATATATTACTTAGACAAATGCAGTGACAAAGATATTAAAATGTTCTTCCCTTGTATATAGATACACAGGATTATTTTATCTGACTCTAGGAATAATTAGCTAGCAGAGGGGGAGAAGATGTGAAAGGCAGGGTTTAAGAGATTATGATAACCTGAAAGGTCTAAGAGGGAAACGCAGAGGCTCAACAGTCATTATGTTGATGATCATCATTCTGACCACTGCTATGCAGAATGTCCTGACACTGTCATGTAACAAACCTCTTGCCATTAAATGAAAGAGAGGCTTGCTTCTCTCCTTGTCATTAGCGATCAAAGAATCATAATAAGCTTTAATGGAACAAAATTATTGTTCAGCTGTATCAAAGGTGACAGCTATCCCCCTGTGTCCTGCAAAACATTTTCTTGCATGATAATTGTACATTTCTCTCAACATGTTAGTAAGGCATCATCTTGTTGGAGACCTCCCTCCCGCCATAGTTTCTTCCAATGAATATTACTGTTACAGTGAATATGGTACAAGGCATGGAAAGAATCTCACTAGAGATGGGCACAAACTACTGGTTTGGCATTTCAGCACAGTTTGTTTCCCAGCCAAACAGCTGATCCATGGTTTGGTGCCCTAGCCCCTCCAGTGGGCACTCAATGGGGTGGTATACATTATTAGTAGTTTGTTGCTCTACTACAGTCCTGGTCTCCTTTTGGAGAAAGAATCAAGATCAACCCTATCAACTTTCGATGGTACTTTCTATGGCTACCATGATGACCATGGATAACAGGGAATCAGAGTTAATATTCCGGAGAGGGAGACTGAGAAATGGCTACCACATTCAAGGAAGGAGTCAAGATTAATTTATAGTATTCTAATAGATTTTGATTACAGCCCTAATGGTCTTTGCTGCATCTCACTTGATTATTAAAGCCACACAATTTCTTCTGAGTTGTGTTGTTTCCAGAGTAAAATACTCTGTAATTAGTTGAATGAAGGTGTCCTATTCCAGTCCCCTTTAAATAGCTCACACCAAGTACTACAACATTTAAACCTTCCACTTCTTTTCTTATGATTTTGAGTTTGCCTTGATTTGTATTTCTCACATTCCTTATTCTGTTTGTGTCTGTCCACAGCATAAGATGTCTCTTGTGCCTTTGTGCACACCAGCAAATAGACATCCTTTTAGCTTTAATCCAGTTTCTTCTTCAGCAAAGAGTTCTGTGAGGCAATTATTACCCTTGAACGGGTAATAATTTGTTTCCACAGTTGTTGCTATACTAGATGCATTATTTACATATTTCTTATTTATCCAAAATATTCTATTTCTGATTGTTGTGGGTTTTTCGGGCTCTTTGACTGTGTTATGAAGGTTGTTCTTCCTGACGTTTCACCAGTCTCTGTGGCCGGCATCTTCAGAGGACTGGAGTCGGAACACAGCACAGGCAGAGTTCCGACTCCTGTCCTCTGAAGATGCCGGCCACAGAGACTGGCGAAACGTCAGGAAGAACAACCTTCAGAACATGGCTAAAGAGCCTGAAAAACCCACAACGACCATTAGATCCCAGCCGTGAAATCCTTCGCAAATACATATTCTACTTCTGACACAACTTACCTTAGAAAATAACGTATCTCCAGAGTTTGTACTGCTGGATTATAGGACTCTTGTTGCTACAAAATTACTGTGCCCATTCACTTATAATAATTTCCAAAGAGGGATTACATATCAATATAAAATCATGGCTGCAATTGCCCGCTGCAATTGCCCAGTGATCATACTAAATTCTGCTTCCATCCACAGTGTGACTGGTTTAATCCCAGGATACCATTTTGTGACTCACAAGACCTTCAGCTAAGGGGAAAGAATTGGAAGAGTGCCCGGTTCTCAAGCACCAAAAGAATGTACATGTGCATATAAAAAGGAGCACACTTCAGGCCACCAATGTCTGAAGGACACTGAAACTCCAGAATGGGGAGCTATATGCACTCATATTTCTGTGCCTTGAGAAAGCAGAACAAAAGGGTGGGAAGATACAAGTTAATCATTTTTCACACAGCTCAATGAGCTTGAGTGGGAAGCTGTACATGATCACCCCCATCCACCAACATTAGAAGTGCTACAGATAGATATAAGAGGTAACAAATTGTTTTAGAGTGGATATGCAGGATGGTGAGATGCATTTATAGCATCTGCTATGAAATAGGAGACCTAAAGAGACACATCAGGTGTCTTGGTGGTGTTGAACATGGTCCTGAGGTGAAGACTACCCTTTGTGGTTACAGAAATGAGATGGAATGCTCTTGACATTATTGAGTGGGGCTGCAGAACGACAATCCCTTATAGAGTGGCAGCTCCATCTCTTGAAATCCATTGGGATAATAGTGCTCCCAGCAAATCCTATTGCTTCCAAGCTGATGGATCTCCACTAAAGAACTGCACTACTATCATCTTCTTATCTACGTCATTTTTCAACAAATTGTGGGACATATCAAAGCCCTAATAGTTAATGGAACAATATGGTCTGGGGGGATTTCTTTGTGAAGACCCATTGTATGGGTTTGACTGAGATGGCTCTCATATAGCTTTTGGTCATAAAAGTCACATTCTCTTTGCACATCTTTTTAAAATCCCACATGTACATCTACCATAAAAATAATAATAATCATTTTTAAAAGCCTGCTCTGCTCCACAAGCGTAGATTTACTCTTCAGTAGCCAGCATGATTTGATTATGTCTTTGTATATGGAAAAAATAATGTAACCACTTCAACTGTTAAATTTATTTATTGTTCCCTCTAAGATTAATTTCTGCTTTCCCCTTGAATTATTTTACATTTAACTTGTCATCTTCCACTTTTAAATAAAGTGTAAAATTAAATGGAAATGTATTTATTTGGCAGCTTGTGCTTGTATCTTAAGACAACAATTTTAAAAACAACTTCATAAAATTTGAATCCTGCTCAATTTTATGCAGTTGTTTTCCCCCACCTCCAAGATGTCTGTCAAATTTGATGTTTAAAGGCACATGATTTTTTGTTGTCCTTTGGCCACCCTTGAATTATCACTGAAGAGCTAGATCAAATGGTGATATATCTATTTCTATGTCATTCTTCAACATCTTGATTGAGTTTCAAAACCGAATAAAGGGAGGGGTGATGAAGGAAAGGTTAGCTGAGTGGGAATATACCCTCCCCCTACTCCAGAATTTTCCACAAGCAAGGGCAAATGATAATCTTCCCAGCATATGCAGATAGGATATTGTTGGGTAGGATATAAACAGCTAGATATACATAAATGGTACCCCCTTCTGTTCTTTCATTTCTAAGCAAGGCCTCTCTCATATTAAACAGTCTTGCTTTTTATGCCATTATTTCGCCTCCATAGTAGGCTTTCCTTCCAACCACAATAGATTGTCCTGTTGTGATAAGAGGGTCTCTCACAGAGAAAATGGCTGATAGCTCTCTTTTTTGCATTCTCCATCCTGTCTTTTGATGTTTACAAGAAACTCATTTTTCAAGCATTTGAGATGGAACTAAATTATGTTCCATTAAACACTCTGTCATCACTCTCATGCTTTCCCTTGGTGTAAAATAATATCGCGGTGGTGGTGATGTTCAAGTGGGGCAATGACTCAGCAGGCGAGTGTCCAGTTCTTTTGGTTTCATTTTTCACTCTCAGGACCAACTGGATCTATGTGCAGGATCAATTATATCCACACATACTATCCGCTGGATCTTCCTCTCCTGGATGGGAAAAAGGATTATTGGAATAAGGGCAGTAGGCCTCTGTTTTGTCATTTGCTGGAGGACATGACACAAAGAGTGTGGCTACACTCATGTCCTGCTTGCTGAGCTCCTTATGGGTAATGGAGTAGCCACTATATGAACTGAACATTGAACTGGATAAGGTTTGATCCCACTTGATTCTGTTCCAGGAAAGGTTTGTTTGAGCCACAAGGTCTTCCTGAGTTCAGTCATGTTCCGTTGTCCATTTGCTGTTCTTCAAAAAGTCTGATTAACAGTGCAAATGACTTTCACACTTTCCAAAGTTTGCAAATTAGCTTGCTTTGTCATGTGATTGGTCTTTGGGAGATTAAGCACAGATTTTACTTACGAATGTGATCAATCAACAACAAAGGTCTACTTGATTCATGCTTCCATAACACTAACAGAGGTCAGCTTCTAAAGATGAGATGTATATGAAATACAGTTTGGCCTGAAACAATCTATATAATTGGGATACATTCAAACTAAAAATAGGAAACTCAATGGAAAAAAATAAAGCAGCATTTGAAGTTTCCTGTCTCTGCATAACACACTACAGTATTCGCAAGAACACCCCATCCTGTAACTCTTTCAGAACAATGTATGTTGCCATTTTCTTTGTATCCCATTTCCACAGACTTCCAGTATTCCTTCTTTCTCCTTTGCAGACCAAGGAAGATTTTGTTTTAAAAGGAACTCATTGCATTACTAGTGTCTCAGTGATAGAAAGGTGAACAATATGATTATCATAGCTCCATCCGGAAAAGTCATTTGTTGCATTTTACATGATTAGCATGTACATCGTTAACCTCTTTCAGTTTGGCACTACATGTCTTCTGCTAAGTTTAGACATAACTGCTTTTTGCACACAATAAAGAAGGGTTCTACTTTAGAACCATGTCTTCCAACATTAAACACATTTTCAGACTCCTGAAACCTTATGATCATGAATTTCACAAGATCAACCAAGCTTTAAACACAAAAATCTGCACTGGAGAGGTGGGAAACCTCCCTTCAGCAGACAAATAATTGCCTTGGAGATGCACACAAACAAGGAATTCCCTTGAACAGTGGCATTTTAAAGGAACAAGTGAACTTCCAAAAATGGATCCCTTTTAGCAAAGCAACTCTTTAAAAACTACGCTTGGCTGGTTTATTTTTCAACAGAACCTGAACAAGAGAGGACATGAAGTTATATGACGTATATGTTTTAAAATACCTCAAATATTGCCTTTAATTGACATTTCTTTCCTCTGAAAACTTGCTCCCAGCTTTTGTTTACAAGAGCCAAGATCATTATTAGGTTCTGGATGCCAGCTACAAGAAAACCTCTGCTGTGGGACATAAACTAATGAATGATTAGATCTGATTTTTGAGTGAAGTCTGAAGTAATTGCTCAGTGACATTAAAAAGCAGAGGAAACTTCAATACACACATCCACCTTAATTGAAGATTATGTAATATTTGGTTGGCTCTGTCAGATTCAAATTATCTCCCTTTCTTCTTCTTAGTTTCCTCTTCTGAAAGGTGGGTGGAAACATATTTTCTGTCTTGTTTGCATGTTTTTCTTGCCTCAGGTAATAATGTAGTACTGTACAGCAGAAGATGAAACAGTCAGGAAGGTGCTCATTTTATTCATCTAACCATTTCCTCAGGATATTCTTTTATAGGTTATTGTTGTACATGTAAAGCATGTTATAAATCGATCTGGCTAATTTCATTGCCCTGCACACCAGTACTATCCTACTAAATCTACAGTAAAATATAGCTCATATATAAAAGACAGGCCATGCATTCTTTTGGTTTAGCTGAACATTTAAAATTCAGTCGAAAGCTATGATTCCACAGAACTCAAAATGTGCACCTGACCTTCTCCTTGAAATGTTTAATATGTATTGTGTTATTTAAACCTGTACACTTGAACATGGGGAGGAGGCAATGTATGGATGCAGGAAATAAAGTTAAATCATGTTATGCTCTTATTGACCCATCTTTCCTTATGCATGACTAGGAGTGTCCAATGGGCATGAAGAATCCTATCCGGATGAAAAGATAAAACATGGCCTGGATGGACGATGCAAGGGGCATGTTATTATTTGGGGACACAAAGATATGCCTGTGTATATGTGTATGTATATATGCATATAGGGTATCATTTGCATTTCCATGCCTCTCCTTCTGCTTGTTAAATCAGGGCAGCAGCAGTCTGAACTTCCTGCTGAGAAACATTTTTGTTTGGCAGCATCAGTACTCTTTGGATTAGATTCCCATGCCAACTCCCAATGTCCTTTACCATGAGCTTTGACACTTATACATAAAATATTTAACATTTCCAGTTTTTGGAAAGCTTAAGCAATCATTTATGCATTTGAATTATCTGGCATGAGGCAGAAGCAACCAAGCCTATTTTTTTCATTTTTAAACACGTAAATTTAAAAAACACCTTGTAGATTTGTTGTCATATTGTCTAAAGTAGAAAACTAAAACATAGGCCCATCTGTCAAGGACAGTCAAGCAAACACCATACATTTCTGAGACAATTGCTCAGAAATATTGGAGCCGTTTCTTTGGACTTGTCGCCCACCCTCAGTGTCCCGTTTGTTTTCCCACTCACAGGTTCACCTTCAGACACGACTTGCTCTTTTCACCCCTTTTTGCTGCCATCAGAGGGTATTACCCTCACTGTACCAATTAGGAATCTCAGACTATTGCTGCCAAATATAACAAGGTTTATTTATTGTTTGGTAGGTAAATAACAGAAGAAAAATCATGGATATTCTTTTATCATTCATTTTATCAGAATAACCCGACCACCGCCTACCCAAACATTGTATGGTAGAGCAATTGAAGAGTGTATCTGCGGAGCAGGTGAGATAGAGGATATTTTCCACTATTTACTCTACTGTCAGCTATATCAAAAACCCTGTGAAAAGCTCCTGGGTAACATTTTGGCTACTCTACAGGAGGAAAGCCCTCAGATAAAGGTGGTCAGGTTATTCTTGGACTGTGACCCTTATGTTACATATAGAACAGTGCTGTTCGCAAAAGCGGCAAGAAATATTTGAGCTAATTTTTTGAAAACCATTGCGATCAATTGTGTGGGAGATTCCCAGATATGAAGGGTCTCTTATTGTTTTATATGTCTGTAATTTTATCATGATTTTATTTGACCATATCTGTATTTTAAACAATTGTGATGGCTTTTAGCTAATACAATAAACTTTAACTACAGGAATTAATTCAGCCCCTATCCTTTTTATGGTTATTTGTTCATTTTTTACGATATCTCCCTGAGGGACAATATCAAAATGACACAAAGTTACTTGAGAGCATGAGTCTCTCAAAGCTAGATACTTAATATTATTTATATAAATATTTTCTCCAGAGCAATGAAACAGCTCCTGGTTGCTTCCAATAAAATAACATTGCACAACATTTGCTAAAGGTGGCTGTTGTTCCTGGCTCTCTGTTCTAGTGGTCACTGCGCCATTTTCAACTGCCTCAGCGTTCTCTCTCTCCTGTTGTATACAGTACACTTTCTTGGGCAAACTCCCCCCTCCTTTTTATTGACTAACTTTTTTATTCTTTGATGTCTGATATTGAGAAATGAAGTGTCCTTTTTCTCCACACCCATAACAAGTTTTTGGGGCTCTTTGTTCAAAGAAAGGGGGCTTATCTCCCTTCCCTTCACTGCTTTTATAACTCTGTTGATTTTGCTTTGTCCCTAAAATGGCTTCCAGTTGCCTGTTTGTTTCAGGGGTAATCCCTGGGCTTTTTCTTTCTGTCCTTCCAGCTTGTACTACCAAATTTTAACTTTGAAAATTTCGGGGTTTTGATTTCTGATATAAAATCAGCCATCTCACTTGCTTGCTGTACTGTTTTAGGCTGTTTATCTCTGACTAAATATCTTAGTTCCCTAGGCAGAACCAAATAGAATTGTTCTAGCCCAATTATATTTTTCATATCCTCTAAAGTTTCAACATTAGCTTGTTCTAGCTATTTATCCAAACATCTGACCAGATTTGCTCCTGAGAATATGATTCCTCAGGTTTTCTTGTCAATGCTCTAAATTTTTTCCTGAGGTGTTCAGCATTGATTCCAAATCTCATGAAAACCAGTTTTCTAAATGCCTCATACTCTCTTGCGTGATCTTGTAGCATTTGAGAATATATCTCAGATAATTCCCCACTTATTTGTGTTCTTAGAATAACCATTTTCTCTTCTCCTCTCACATTATAATCCCAGCACACTCTCTCAGACAGGATTAAGAATGATTCAGGGCAATCACTCTTTCTAAATTGAGGGAATTTCTTAATGTCCACTTTTGAGGTCCCCTCAGCCATTGAATTATTACTGTTGTTACTGTTTAGAGATGCCAGTTCTAATTTTTTCATTTCTAATTGGTATTCCATTTCTTTTGCTCTCATTTCCAGTTGTCTCTTTTCTGCTTCAGCTCTTTCTTTTATTTCTAACTGTCTGGCTTTTTCTCTTATCTCTAATTCTTTCAATTTAAATTCTTGCTGCTACCTCCATCTTTCACATTCTTGTGAGGTTAACCCAGTTTCTCCCCCTGAGGCTTCCTCCTCTTGTTCTATCATTTCAAGAGAACTCTCCTCTTCCTGAGGTAAACTTTGCACATCAGATCCCTCCATAGCTAACTTTTTCACTCATTTAGAAGGCATGTTTCGATATGTTTCTTTGGGCACGTTGGCTGGGTTTTTTCAGCCAGACAAGCCTTGGTTTAAAATATTTTTTTCCATTTCTGTATTAGAGAGATTGAGACACTGTAGCTCTCCGCTGGCAGCTTCAGATGGCTACTTTATTTCTTTAGGCACCTAGCCTTGTTGTTCCTGTGTCTGAGACCCTGTTTCTTTTAGCCTCCAGACACCCAGCTGTTTCAGAAATATTTTTCTTCTTTAAGCCTCAGTTATTTTCAGCCACCTCGGCTATTTCTCTTGACCCTGGCTTCCACTTAGGTCCCCTCAGTGCTCCCTTTTCTCAGAATTTTTGGATCTAAAGCTAGCTCCTAGGTCCTTCCTTTCTACGTGTGAGGTAAACTTTTAAACCCAGACTTCTCTTCAGAGTCTTTTCCCTGCCTTAACCTTTCCTGAAGTCTGTGATCTGGAGTTCCTTCCAAGCTGTTCACTAAGAGCTCTAGGGTTCCCTACTCCTTTTTGCACAGCCTTCAGCTATCAGATCTCTCAGACTCAGAAGATTTCTCTTCACTTAGGCTCACTGGAATTCATTCATTTTGAATCCCACCGTGCTGCCACCACTTTTGTCATGTACCCCCACTGTCCCCCAGTGTCCCCTGTTTGTTTTCCCACTCACAGGTTCATCTTTGGACACAACTTGTTCTTTTCACCCCTTTTCGCTGCCATCCGAGGGTATTGCCCTCACTGTACCAATTATGAATCTCAGACTACTGCTGCCAAATATAACAAGGTTTATTTACAGTTTGGTAGGTAAATTACAGAAGAAAAATCATGGATGTTCTTTTATTATTCATTCCATAAATGTGGATTTGATTACATGTAAGCTTGCTTGTATTCTTTCACTTTAATGAAGGTCTCAATATATTCTGACTGTCTAGGAATTTTTTTATTACTTTTAACTCTTTTATATTCTCTACCACACCAACTTTCCAATCTCTTGTCTAAACAGTTCACTATCTTCTCCCTAATTGACTCTCTGTCTCAGTCAGTTCTGTTGACTCTGCCCCTCCTGTCTTGTCATAGGCTCCTGCACTAGAGCTCTACAATGACTGACAGGAGTGATGTGTGGGCTGTCCACCACAGGACTCAAGAAATTCAATAAGATCAACTGAACTTTAAATACAAAAATCTGTCTCACCAGTTTCACTTATATACTAACAAGAAGCAACTATCATTAAAATCTATATCTATTAGTTATGATTAAAGAGATATTGGCTCCATAAAAGCTAAGTTGACTTTCAGATAATGTATGGCATTCTATGCTTAAATTCTGCTAACAGAAGAGCTCTAGGAAGCCATGGAAAGTTCAATAGACTAATGGGTTACTACATTTGGAATCTCCATGAAAAGCATGCTTATGAGTACTCTTACTACAGTGATTCCTAGTAGCATTTGACAGTACTTCCAGTGACACTGGGAGTTTGTACACTGTTATTTGGGGATTTACCGAAGATTTGCTTGGTTTAATTTGTCCTCCTGGGCTGAACACATGCAAGATACATAGCCCTGTCTATGGGGGGGGGGCGTATTCTTCCCCACATCAAGTGACTGCTGCATAACATTGCTTTGCAACTTCCTGTATATTAGCTCCCTTCGAAAACTAACTATAAACCAACATTCAGCTTTAGATTTAAATTAATGAATTCCTCTTTCAGGTTACAATCCAATGAATCTAATGCAGCACACAAGTTAAATGCTATTTTACAATGGCTTAGTATATACATGTGTATGTATATGTAATAAACATACATATTTGAATCACAATCATACTTCAGACCACAGGAAAACAACCTTATGTATAGGAAAGGGCAGCCAATGCCATGTAACGATACAAAAGAAGTGCTATACTTCAGAGACTTTCAGACTCTGTTTCTGAAAATCATTGCTATATATTTAGGATGGTGATTTGACTGGAATCTCACAGGCATACTTATTCACTAAATCATCATGTCAGTTTGGTGTGCATTGTTTTAGTGGAAATAATGGCACATGGTGGCAAAACAGTTTCATAGATTCAATGGCCTTTGGCTAAAATTTGAATAAAATTCAACAATTTAGTTTCATAGCTGACCTACTGCCTGCCAAAGTTGTCACAGCTCTGAATAATTATTCAGTATAGATTGGAGCACAGAAATAATGCCATCTTGTAAAAGAAACCTGCACAATCTTGCAGCCCAATGCCACACTTGTCTTCTCAAAAACTAATGTGACTAAATTAAATGGGAAGTTACTTCCAGATAAGTGTCTTTTATTTCAGCTTTAGGCTTCTGCAACAGTTGTGTGCCATGAAGTTAATTCCAATGCATGGCAACTTTTTCCAAGGTTTTCTAGGCATAGAGCATTAAGAGGTTTTCTCGAAGGCTTTCACAGCTGGGATGTGATGGTTGCTTTGGGTTTTTCGGGCTCTTTGGCCGTATTCTGAAGGTTGTTCTTCCTAACATTTCGCCAGTCTCTGTGGCCGGCATCTTCAGAGGACAGCACTATGCCACAGAGACTGGCAAAATGTTAGGAAAAACAACCTTTAGAACATGGCCAAAGAGCCTGAAAAACCCACATCAACCATTAAGAGGTTGTTTCTTCTGGGGGGGGGGTGCCCTGGGCTGGGCAGCCCTCCCAAGGAGGCCAGGTCTTCTCCTGGAAGAGAGCTCCAAACCCCTGGCTCCACATCCAGATACCCATCTCACAGAGCTACCCAGCTAGCTAATACTTACATACCATCAAGTGGATCTACAGTTCATTTGCAGCACATTTACACAAAAACTCGTAACTCTTAATTGAGTCCAAGACTGTATTTCATTTCATTTCACTTCACTTTATAAGTTATTTTATTTTAAAATCTGTATTTTTCACCTAAGAGCTCTAGGTAGTAATGTAACAGTGAAACTAACAAATAAAGATGCTGTAGAAAGGCATAACACACAGCTTTCAACACGATTAAAAACATTAAATTGTAGAGCCTTAGTAAAAGAGCAAGTTAAAATCACCCACCTTCTTGCTTTATTTTTAAAATGCTGTTCTATTACTAGCGGTTTTATAATATATTGTTTTACTATACTTTCTGTTAGTGCACCTAATCTGAAAAGCAAGATATAAATATTTTTAATAGAACAAAAAGGAACAGAAAAAATAGTTTCAAAAGTATGTTAAAACACACAAGAGATGATGGTGTAACTGACTGTGGTACATAGTCCCACACATCTACAACTGCCTCCAAAAATCATTTATTTGTGTGAAATGGTAGAGGAAATACAACATTTTGTAAGATTAAATAACAAATGGAATCAGTAAAATTGCTGAGGTATTAAATAAGAGCTCCAATATATCCACAGAGGGCTAGCGGAAAACCTGTCTTAAATATTTAATTATGCATACAGCTTCCCAGCTGACTGCTCCAGTGATGGACTTTATTACTGAATTGAAATTTAGATTAAAGTGACAGAATAAGCAGATAGGTATTACTTAGGGGTTTCTGTGATAGAAGGGTGGAGATGAAAAATTCAAAGGCCTATTTGCAAATAAATATAGCTTTTCGCCATTCAACTTGTTAGCTGCTTTAGAGGACGACGTGCAAATGAGGAGGCAATTTCACTCCCTCAAATCTTTATTGAAGAAGTAGCTCCCCTTGGATACTTCTAACCTTTTCCACGTGATTCCTCTTCAGCTCATTCAGAATTTCACTGTATCTATGTTCTTTTCTTCAGAAACTGTGAAATTATGGGGGAAACAGTAAAAAGGAACTAATTCAAAAGTGGTTGACATGTAGACACCAATTCTAGAAGTAGTAGTTATAACAACAGCTCTGTCAAAAACACTCAAAATACATTCGTGCTAGGATTGGTCATGCACAAGAGTCCTATATTTGGTATTTGCTAGCAGGGGGCCTCAGCCCAATACTGATTTTGTGGGTATTAGAGAGAAATAATAATTATTCTGGAGACTGACAATAAGGCAAAAAATGAAACTCAGAAAATCCAGTTAAGATAGTGTGAAAGAATAAGGAAGATTTTTGAACTTGGTCACAAACACTGCTATTGATGTGTTCGATGCTTGAAGGGCTGCTAGCAGCCATTTTGTCTGAAAAAGGAGGGGAAGCAGGAAGGAAACATGAGCATTTTGCACCTTAATATAGAAAAGACTTCTGAACACACCTACCTCTTATTGTCCCGTCGCATCCCCCCCCCCAATTCAGATTGTTGTACTGTTGCTCTATTCTAACAAGTCCAAGCACTCATAGGAATTTTATCCAGCAAGACAAATGAAGGTCATCTTGTTGAGAATGTGCTGCAGTTCTCTAGCATAGTTTCATAGATAATCTAGTTGTGGTCACACCAGCAAAATGTTTCCAAGTTATTCCTTGTGAGTTTCAACCCTTTTTAGGGGGTTCAGACAAAACACAGCCATTACCAATCCTTTTGTTTCCCCCTCCGTGCAATCTACACATCAAATCCAGCCTGTTGGGAGGCTACCACTATATTTGTTCCACATTTCATCACACAGTACAACCAACATTTCACAGATTGTATGCTATAAAACTGATTCATTTCCTTTACATCTGGCATGAGGTCCCACTACCACTACCAGCTGTCATCCGACTTCCTTAATTTTTTAAAAAAATATTTTTCAAATGGGAATGTAGGCACGTTGGTATGCTTCTGTCAAAAGGACAGTGGGTTCTCCACCATTGAGGGTAACACAGCACAGAAACAGGAAAAAATGCACCAGATCAGTATGTGTCCAGCAAGGGCATTTTGCTGACACACCAATGTACCTGAACATTTTTTTAAAAAAGGGAAGAAGGGGGACAGAGAAATGCACAAAAGGAGGAAGGAATATGCCCCTCATATAGATTAATTAAATCTAATTTAACTAAAAAAAAATACAGAACAGGTAAAAATGTATGAACCACTATCATGGGATATATATCATGTGACTCCAATGCACAACTCTACAGGAAGCAGAAGACACAAGAAAATGGGGGGGGCACTTCTCTACTGAAGGGGTCAAATTAATACATATTATATATATACAGTTGTGCCTCGCACAACGAGTGCACCGTAGAACGACGAATCTGCACAACGGGGCCGTTCTATGGCTCCGACGGCCCCTATGGCTCAAAATCGCAGAGCGAAAGTCGGTAAGCGGTTCGCTTACCGACCTTCGCTTTGCGACCCGCCGATCAGCTGTTCGGCGGCTTCAAAATGGCCGCCGGTAGTCCCAAAATGGCCACTCGCAGCGTTTTCGCGCCCTCGTTAAGCGAGGGGAGGGCACGAAAATGGCTGCTGGTCATCGGAGAAACATCGCTGTATGGTGAGTAAAGCTGCTATTGGAACGCATTAAACGCTTTTGTTGATCCGTACAGCGATGTTTTCACACAGCGAGGGTTAATCCGGAACGGATTAACCTCGCTGTGCGAGGCACCACTGTGTATATATATATATATATATATATATATATATATATATATATATATATATATATATATATATATATATATATATATATATACAGTACATGGAAATGGCCCTATATATACACAGTGGTGCCTCACATAACGAGCGCACCGTTTAACGATGAATCCGCATACCAATGCGGATTTTGCGATCGCTAATGCGATTGCATACTGATGTTTCTTCGCATAGCGAGGGGGAACAGCTGTTCGGCGGTGGCCAGAACACCCAAAATGGCTGCCGGAACACCCAAAATGGCCGCCGGAACCACCCAAAATGGCCGCCAGAACACCCAAAATGGCTGCCGGAACACCCAAAATGGCCACCGGAACCACCCAAAATGGCTGCCGGAACACCCAAAATGGCCGCTGGAACATGGGGAAACATCGCAGAACAGTGAGTTTTGGGCGTTCCAATGGATTTTTTTGATCCGTATAGCGATGTTTCCCCATAGCGAAGGTTAACCTCACTATGCGGGGCACCACTGTATATATACATATATATCTTAGCCTAACCATAGCCACCTTGCTTTCTGTAAATTGCTTTGCTACATAAATGTATCAAGGCTTCTGCTTAGCAGAGAAGAATAGACAAAGGAGGGAGGCTGCCTGAATAACTGTTGCTTGTAACTAACTAGTCTAGCTGAGAACGTGTCCTTGGTCAGTGATAATAAGGAACATGGGAGTACATCTGCAAACCCTCCTTTCCTCCTCCTGCTCCTGTCCTTTGTCTCCCCTTATTCATTTAACAGCTTATAAAAGGATATTCTGTAATGAGCACGGCACGCTTCTTCTCCGCATGTTTCTGTGAGTGAAGTTGCCACTGTTTGCTTGCTTTCAGCTGAAAATAAAGAAATACCTATTGGATCTCTCTGTCTCTGACTAATTGATTAATGTATTAGAGACAGGCAAAAAGCCAGGAAATAGTATTGGCACCCTTCACTACTGTGACCTTAGCTTTCTTCCCTTAGCTTTCTTCTTTGCCCCTGACAAACGACCATCTTCCATCCATGACTGTAGGAACAGAATCACGGGAAAGAGAAGGAAGCAAAGGAAGACGATTTCAGGGCCTACTCCAGCTGGATAATTCTTCTTGCAGAGCCACCTTCTATCAACTGCTCTGTGGGAAAGATTTTGAAGGGGAGGAAAATAAAGACAACATCAGGCTCTTAAGCCTGTTCCCACTTGATTCCTTCATTTCCCAGTAGGGCCATTTCCATGTACTTACCGTATTTTTTGCTCCATAAGACGCACTTTTTCCCTCCCAAAATGTGGGGCAGGAAGTCCGTGCGTCTAATGGAACAAAGGCACAATTTCATCGCTGCTTGCCCCGTGGGGGGGGAGCGTCGCAAGGGTCTGGGTGAGCCTTCCAGGACCCTTGCAAGGCTCCCCCACCCCCCACGGGACCAGTGCCGGCAAAATCGCCAGCTTCCAGGTGGGGGGAGCGTCGCAAGGGTCCTTGAAAGCTCACTCAGACCCTTGCGACGCTCCTCCCACCCCCCCACAGGGCCAGCGCTGGCGAAATCGCCAGGTTCTGGGAGTGTTTGGAAGCTTGAAAAGCCTCCAAACACTCTCAGAACCTGGCGATTTTACCCCCCCTGGCCCCATGGGGGGTGGGAGGGAGCATGGCAAGGGTCCAAAGGAGCCTCCCAGGACCCTTGCCAGGCTCCCCCCAACACCCCCACAGGGCCAGCCCTGGCGAAATCGCCAGGTTCTGGAAGTGTTTGGAAGCTTGGGGAGCCTCCAAACACTCCCAGAAGCTGGCGATTTTACCCCCCCAGCCCCGTGGGGGGGTGGGAGGGAGCATGGCAAGGGTCCAAGGGAGCCTCCCAGGACCCTTGCCAGGCTCCCCCCACCCCCCCACGGGGCCAGCCCTGGCGAAATCACCAGGTTCTGGGAGTGTTTGGAAGCTTGGGGAGCCTCCAAACACTCCCAGAAGCTGGCGATTTTACCCCCCCTGGCCCCGTGGGTGGTGGTGGGAGGGAGCGTGGCAAGGGTCCAAGGGAGCCTCCCAGGACCCTTGCCAGGCTCCCCCCACCCCCCATGGGGCCAGCCCTGGTGAAATCACCAGGTTCTGTAAGTGTTTGGAAGCTTGGGGAGCCTCCAAACACTCCCAGAAGCTGGCGATTTTACCCCCCCTGGCCCCGTGAGGGGTGGTGGGAGGGAGCGTGGCAAGGGTCCAAGGGAGCCTCCCAGGACCCTTGCCAGGCTCCCCCCACCCCCCCACGGGGCCAGCCCTGGCGAAATCGCCAGGTTCTGGGAGTGTTTGGAAGCTTGGGGAGCCTCCAAACACTCCCAGAAGCTGGCGATTTTACCCCCCCGGCCCCGTGGGGGGGGTGGGAGGGAGCGTGGCAAGGGTCCAAGGGAGCCTCCCAGGACCCTTGCCAGGCTCCCCCCACCCCCCACGGGGCCAGCCCTGGTGAAATCACCATGTTCTGGGAGTGTTTGGAAGCTTGGGGAGCCTCCAAACACTCCCAGAACCTGGCAATTTTACCCCCCCGGCCCCGTGGGGGGGTGGGAGGGAGCGTGGCAAGGGTCCGAGGGAGCCTCCCAGGATCCTTGGCACGCTCTTCCCACCCCTGCATGGGCCAGCACTGGCAAAATCGCCAGTTTTTGGGAGTCTTGAGGCTTGGGAAGCCTCTGAAAAGTCCCAGAAGGTGGTGATTTTGCCCCCTCTGACCCCTGAGGGGGGCAGGGTGAGTCTCTAAAGGGTCCTGGAACACACCCTAGGACCCTTTAGAGACTCACACTGCCCCCCCCGCTTGGCCAGAGGGGGGGTATCACCAGCTTCTCAGACTCTTTTGAGGCTTGGGAAGCTTCAGCAGAGTCCCAGAAACTGGCGATGTCACCCCCTCTGACCCCCGGGGGGCAGGGTGAGCCTCCAAAGGGTCCTAGGGTGTGTTACATAAGACGGACCTCTCCATAAGGCTCACCAATTTTTAGGAGAAGAAAACAAATTATTTTTTTCCTGTTTTCTTCTCCTAAAAATTTGGTGCGTCTTGTGGAAAGGTGCGTCTTATGGAGCGAAAAATACGGTATATTAAGCTTACTTTACTGTTCTGACAACATGTGCATCTTGGAAGTATCTGTATCATCAAAGACTATACATTATTAATTGTAATAAATCTTGCTATGAATTCTAGTAAATTCTCCTATCCTCTGAGGAGTTGATGACATCAAATGCCATCAGACATTAAGAGCTTATATATAACTCGAGCTCTAGCCAGTTCTTATCACATCCCTTGGCAACAGTTAACCTTTCCACAGTATTTACCTTAATGGCATTACAGGACTTAAAACTGATGGCAGAGAAGATGTGAGACAAATCAAGTTATTACTTCCAAATATATAAAACCTATTGATTCATCAAAACATTAAGTGCTGATGAATTAGTTAGTGCAGGGAAAGCGCCCCAGAGGGAGACCACAGCTGTCATACAAGGATGTCTGCAAGCAGGACCTGAAGGCCTTAGGAATGGACCTCAATGGATGGGAAACTTTGACATCTGAGCGTTTAGCCTGGAGACAGGTGGTGCTTCATGGCCTCTCCCAATTTGAAGAGACCCTTGTCCAGCAGGCCGAGGCGAAGAGGCAGTCCCGACAGCAGCAAAATCAGGGAGCTGGACAGGGACAGATTGTATTTTTCTTCAGTGTGGAAGCGAATGTCACTCTCAATTATACAGTCTGTAAGATGCTATGCTTATATGAGAATGCCAGGAATTTGAAAAACAAACAAGAGCTGGAGATCTTAGTTCAGGAGGGTAAATACAACTTGATAGTGATAATGGAAGCATGTTGGGATAAGTCCTGTGACTGGAATACAGCAATTGAAGGATTTAAATGGTTCAAAAGGAATGGAAATAATAAAACAGAAGGTGGAATCACTGTATATGTAAAAATGCAATAATATGAGCTTGGTTGTCCCATCAAGAGCATCTGGATTAATATAATTGAAGAAAAAACAAAAGGAACATGGTAGTCAAAAGCTACTACCAACCACCCAATCTAGGAAAAGATGCAGAAAATAAATTGCAAGAATTGCAAAGAGACACATTATAGTAGTAAGGGGAAATTTCGATTACTTTGATATCTGTTCGGATATAAATTCTGGCAAATGTGACCCTTCCGAGAAATTCCTAGCTTGTTTGTCTGATGGCATTAGGAAGAATGTTCAAATCTCCAGGCCCAATGAACTGAAACCAAGAGTATTGAAGGAACTGGCTGAAGAACCTTCTTAAAATCGTGGAAAATGGGTGACATGCCAGATGATTGTAGGAGGGTTACTGTTGTCCCTATCTTCAAAAAGGGCAAAAAGCAAGAACCGGGGAACTAAAGGCCAGTCGGTTGGACATTAATCCCAGGGGGAACTTTGGAACAGATTATAAAATTGTCACTCTGCAAGCACATTGCAAACAGGACAATAATAACTAGAAGCCAACATGTCAAGCCATATGTCAAGAACAAATCCCGTCAGACTAATCTTATCTCACTTCTTGATTGGGTAACCTTTCCGGTAGATGGTGGGAATGCTGTAGACATACTGTAATATATCTTGATTTCAGCGAACCATTGGTCAAAGTGCTCCATTATATTCTGATTAGCAAACAAGCTAGGTGTGGATTGGATAAAATTGTCAATGGATGCAGAGACAGTTATAGAAGTGTACTGAGAGTGCTTATCAGTGGCTCTTTCTCAAACTGGGAGGAGAGAAAAAGTGGAATGCCGCAAGGCGCAGTACTGGGCCTGGTACTCTTCAACATTTTTATTAATGATTTGGATGAGGGTGTGATGGGAATGCTTATCATTGGTCCTTCCATCAGCGGTATAGGTAACTCCCTTTCTTTTGGGGGGGGCAACCGTTGCCTCAAAGAGTGAGGTCCGCAGCTTGGGGCTACATCTGGACCCGGCGCTTACCATGGAAACCCAGGTGGCGTCTATGGTCCGCTCCGCCTATTTTCATCTATGGCAGATTGCCCAGCTGCGACCCTATCTTGATGGGGGGGCTCTCGCTACTCTAGTCCACGCACTCGTAATCTCGAGATTAGACCATTGTAACGGACTCTACGTGGGGCTGCCTTTGAGGCTGACGTGGAAACTTCAGGTGGTCCAGAATGCGGCAGCCAGGCTTCTTAGTGGGGTGAGAAAACACCAACATCTCTCCCCCACTCTGGCTGCTCTGCACTGGTTGCCTTCCCGTTTCCGCGTTGACTTTAAAGTGTTAATGATTACATATAAAGCCCTAAACGGTTTGGGACCTCAATATCTGGCAGATTGTCTTCTCCCACCCAGATCTACCCGAATCACCCGACATAGCCAGCAGGGACGGCTGAGGGGTCTGACGCTGAGGGAGGCCCAGAAGGAAAAAACGAGAAACCGGGCCTTCTCGGCGGTGGCCCCTCAGCTGTGGAACACCCTCCCTACTGAAATTTGGCTGGCACCCTCGCTGGCCGTCTTCAAAAGCCAACTGAAAACTTGGCTATTCATGCAGGCCTTCCCTCCAGTCAATTAAGTGATACTTATTTCTTTCCTTTTAACTCATGCCATCTTGGGACTGTTTGCTTTAAATTAATTGTAAATTTATGATATTATTTTTATATTGTTTTGTTTTTTAAATGTAAAACTGTGCATATTTTAAATTGTTTTTATCTTGTATGTTGTGAGCCGCCCAGAGTAGACTATGTCTAGATGGGCGGCATATAAATGCAATAAATAAATAAATAAATAAAATAAATTATCAAATTTGCAGATAATACAAAATGAAGCAGAATAGCTAAGACAGAAACAAAATTCAAAAATATCTTCATAGCACTGTACTGAAAACAAGAGAATGAAATTTAACAGATGTGAGTGCAAAGTTCTACACCTGGGGGGGGGGGACTAATTGTATAGTTACAAGATGGGGAATATTTGGCTCGGTAATAATACAAGCTGAATATGAGCCAAGAGTGTGATGTGGCTGTGAAAAAGGCCAATGAAATTTTAGGTTGCATTAACAGAAGCATAATCTCTAAATTACATAAAGTACTAGCTCCTTCTATTTGGCACTGGTTAGGCCTCATCTTAAGTATTGTGTCCAGTTCTGGACAGCACACTTTAAGAAGGATGCCAACAAACTGGAACTAGTCCAGAGGAGGGCAACAAGAATGACCAAGAGACTGGAAAGCAAGCCCTATCAAGAAAAGTTAAAAGAACCGGGCATGTTTAGCCTTGAGAAAAGAAGACTTAATGATAGCACTTTTCAAATACTTGTAATAATTGGTTCAAGTTTACAGGAAGCCAAGTTTCAGTTGAATATCATGAAAAAATTTCTACAGTGGTACCTCGCATGATGATTACCCCGCAAAATGACGAATCCACATGACGACAAGGTTCTGCGATCGCCATTGCGCTTCGTAAGCCAGTGTTTCCTATGTGCAATTTTCGCTATATGATGTTTCAGTCTGTGCTTCACAAGACTTTTGGGGGGGGGGACCGATGCTTCGCAAGATGATGATTTAAATAGCTGATCGCCGCTTCGCAAAATGGCTTCCCTATGGGCAATCTTCACAAAACAGCGACTATTTTCCCCATTGGAACGCATTAAACTGATTTCAATGCATTCCAATGGGGAAACGCTTTTCACAAGACAATGTGTTTGCTAAACAGCTATTTCAATGGAACGGATTAACATTGTCTTGTGGGGCACCACTGTAACTGTTAGAGCAGTACAACAATGGAACCAATTACTTCAGGAGACAGTAAGCCAAAGCTGGAGTCATTCAAGACAGAATTAATTAATTAATTAATTAATTAATTAATTAATTAATTAATTAATTAATTAATTAATTATTTATTTATTTATTTATTTATTTATTTATTTAATACCCCGCCTATCTGGCCCACTGGACCACTATCAGATATACTTTGATTTGGATCTCTGCATTGAGTAGGTATAGGCCCCTCACAACTCCATTATCCTATGATCCTATGATTCATTTCTTACATATCTGTCAAGCAAAACAGGATAGCAAAACAAATTAGAAAAAATGTTGCCTTCAACCTGATTGTATTCTTATTTGTTTTGTTGTAGCTGTTTACTATAGTCTCTGACAATTTTTATATTTCTGACATTATCTTTTATCTGAATTAAGACGAATTCTAAATTCTAGGGCTTCACAACTTATCTGGGAGCAAACAGTCCCACTGAACTCAACAGAACAGATTTCTAAATAAATTTGTTCCTTATCTCAATGCTTAAGGAGTTGCTGTGCAATCTTATTGCTTTCAGATCCTTCATTTTGAGCTCTAGACTATAACATATTTCTAGATATCCTTTTACCATCTTAAATATATAAACTGTATGGGGCATTTTGTGTGTGTGTGTGTGTGTGTGTGTGTGTGTGTGTGTGTGTGTGTGTGTGTTGTTTGTTTTGCTGTGGAAATTACGAGAAGATGAGATCTGAACTTTTGCTTTTATTATCTTTGGCCTGGTATAGTGTAATCTTCTCTCTCATAAAGCTTCCAGCTGAAAATATTGATAGTCACATGTTTTGCAAAGCAGCAGCAGGCATGCTAGACCAGGTCAGGTCAAAATCAAAACATCGGACTTCATCTGGAACTTCAAAAGCCTCTCATTTTCTTCCTCTGTTTTAACACCTTTGAAAACAGTACAAAGCCTCAGCTGCCAAGAGCATTAGCCATTTGTAGGACTAAGGAAAGTGATTTGCTTATATTCTAATCAGACTGTATATTTAATTGCATATGCTTTGTCCAATAGCACCCTGTCATGTGACCCATCATACAAATGGTTGTGCAACCTGTCTCACAAAGAATGCAAGACCGGGCACACAAAAGGGAACTGGGAACATGTGGGATATGCCTGTGACTGCCCTGATGGGCACAAACCTCGGGTTGGAGGTTCATTCTGGTTCATATGTGCGGCACCACAGATGCTATGTGTTCTCCCCCCCTCCCCGGCTGGATCCCCCACTCACCAGCATGCTCCTCTGCTCCTCCTCTTCAGCTGTTCAATCAGTCTCTGGCAGGAGCACAGGCTTCCCTGCTCTGCCTCCTTGCCTGATCGCCCACTCAGACAAGGAGGCAGAAAAAGCATACCTGTTGTCCTGCTGGGGACTGGTTGAACAGCCAAAGAGGAGAAGAGGAGTGCACTCCAACTGGTGAGAGGGTCATTGGCCACAGGGTGGAGGGAAGGTTTGTGCCCATCTCTAGTCATGTGACACAAGTGGAGACAGGAGACTCCTTTTTAACCACAGTTGCCCAAATTCTCCTGCCAATGGTCATGGCAAGTGGTGGATTTGGGGCATTCTAATGTAAAAAGGTAGATTTTCCAAGCTGTGGACTGGTAGCCAGTGATCATGGCAGGAACTGCATATATTCAATGGACTACCACTGTTTTTGAGGACAGTCCACCCCTTTACACCACTGTCTTTTAATTTTACACAATCTCAGTTTGGGCGTTTTGGTGGTGACAGAAAGGGAGCATGTATGTTGCCGTTCCTAACAAAGATGTTTGAAGAGTTTGTTTGGTCCACATTCCAAAGCAAATTGACCTGATCCAGACCTCCAAGACAAAAGTGTGGATCGTGATGCAGTATCTTCCATATTGTGCACATCCCTCACTTTTTACAATGTGGTTTTCATTTAAAAAAAAAAAGGAACAAAATATGCAAACAGTTTTATAGAAATTAGTATTCTTGAATAAATTATATTTAGAAATGCATGCTGTGAGGAGAAATGCATTTTTAGTGATAAGTTGTTATTTCAACTTATCTCTCATCCTTATAATTCGTAACTGAGTACATTAAAACTTACAATTTCAGTGAGCTAAACCACATATTACAAATGTTGCACCTGCTTTGCATGTCAAATCCCAGAACGCCTCAGCCAGCATAAAATCAATCTCAAATAGTAAAATATACATAATTAAATGCGTATTTTCCTGCCGATCATTTTTTTAACTGCAGATTAATGCAGAAACAGGATGGGAAAGGTGTGTGAATGGACACAAACTAAACGCTATCTGTCTCAGGCAGTTCTCATTTAATGGATCCTAGGTCTTTCCTCTCAAATCAACATAGCTGCAAACCTTTTTTTAAAAATGCCCAATAGAGTCCATTAAACTCTTTGAGACGGACTTCTCAATAGACATGTCTTAGATTATACTGCCATTGCCAGTGGGTTGGTTGCAGCTGAGATAAGATTTCAGGTGAAGAAACAAGAAAAAGCATAATGGTACCTTATAGATGAACGAGCTAGGAAATAGTTGGATTGTTTCACCCCTACTTTCTAGTGAGATTCGGTACTGTACGAATTTTACCTTCAACTCTACCAAGAACAATGATGAGATGGGGGCGTTGAGTGCCATAGTTCTTTTCTAACAAGAGCTGCCAAGGCTGAAGCTTATCCAGAAGCCACACCTCCTCACTTTGCTTTTGTGTTTATATTGTTGGGTTCACGGCCACAATGCTCTGAAGCATCCTTTTGAGTCACTCCTTATTTTGCAGGAATGTGCCCTGGTTTCAAAAACACTTAGGAAATAGCCTTGGCTAAAGGTGTAACTAGACAGATATGAGTAATTGTACAAGAATCCACACTGCACTTCCTAAGTGGTACAAGTTTTAACTGTCACACCATCCACTTTCCCATCTCTTTCCCCTTCACTTCACTTCTTCATTCCCTTTTATACAACATCTTGGGTAAGCTGCTGTGGCTGTTAGGAAAAATGAATCCCCATTTTCTGTACCACAATGACAGCTTTTGTGTTTCCTCATTGCACAGATATATAACATTCATGTCCCTGCAGTGTATCATTTGTGGTCGTTTGACCAGATAGGCAGGATTAAATAAATAAATAAATAAATAAATAAATAAACAAATAAACAAACAAACAAACAAACAAACAAACAAACACACACACACACACACACACACACACACACACACACACACACACACACACACACACACACACACACACACACATACATACATACATACATACATACATACATACATACATTTGGAGATTCTCTCTTCATTTATTTTTATTTTCTGAAATGACATAGAATTGAATTTATATAACAGCTTGCCAGTCTAAAGCAACATATTTCTTGTGACTAGCTTTGTCAATTATATCTGGGTCCCAGGAAGGCTTTGAGATCATTGGGGAGAAGATCGGGTGGAGGGTTCTCCCCCACTGATTTCCAGAGGGAAGAAAGCAAACAAAGAAGCAAGTAAGCCAACCTCAGCAGTGCAGCACTTACCCGATACAGTGAAAAACATGACAAACATATTTTAAAAAAAAAAAAACAGAAAAAATGTTTAGAGGAGAAACAACAGGTACTCACTTGAGGAGAATTGTCTCACTATACGAGCATACAGTACTGTGTCCCGCTGAATACTGTACAAAAACGTCATCATAGGACACATATGCAGTTGCAATTGTGCCGGGATAGATGATCACACGTCACAAAATGAAGGAAAGAGACGCCATTCCTGTCAGTGCAAAATAAACCACTTCCTGCCTGCTGAATTAAAAAAGAAACAAATGTCCATGGAAAAAGATTGGGCTTTGATTTTAACTGTGCCAACTCCAACAGAAACCGCAAGGTAAACTGCAATGAAGTCATACTTTCAAATTAAATCTTAGATGGGAGACCAATAGCTGACAAGAGAAGAAACATTAGCACTTGCCACAGCATAACGGCAACATTTTCTCTCACTTCTCCTACTGGCAGCTAATTCTCTGTAACATTTAGTCCAGGACTTGGGCTGGAACCAGGTAGCAGAGTTGTTTTGTTTTCCAGATGCAGGCAGGCGCCTTTAATCTGAGTTCTAGTTATATCCTCCTAGCACATGTATTTGTAGTCTGTAAGCTGGGATGTCTGCTCTCCATCCACATAGATATCAAAAGTCTTAATGAAAGAAGTGTGCCTACTCCTGTCTTCCCCAGGATTATTTCAAAACATTATGAGATGGGATGTCAGTCTACCCTTCCTGCAAGCAGTAGCTAAATAAGCAGAAGAGACATTAGGGATCTAGGATTGTGGTGGTGTCATGCCACATATTTTGCAGTACTAGATATTAGGGGAGGGGAAAAAAAACAGAGAGGAGCTGTCACCTCTTCTCAGAGGCAGCTAGGCACTCTCCGTAAATTTTAATCCTAACTTTTAATCAAGCAAAAGTGTTTATAGTCTGTAAACTTGGGTGTTTGTTTTCCATGCTGTTTAGACTCAGGAGCCCTGTTCATCACTTTCAGCATGGTAGGGAAAGATATGTTTGCTGTGTAGGTCCTGAGAAAAGAGGAAAAATTATATAAATATGCATGTGAATATATTTTCCTTCAGGCACTGGAAACTTCCACAGCTCAACACCGGATTTTGAGTGGCACAGAATTGTTTAGAATCTAGCTTCTTTTGGGAAAACATAGTTGATAAGCTTTGTTCATACTCTTTATACTGGCAATAGAAATGACAGATTTCATATCTCAGTTTTAGCATACAGATGTTCTGCTTACAGCTGGCATAATAAATAATAAACATGTTGAATGAGAAGGAGAGACACGCATCTCCAAATGACTAAAGATCAGCTTTGATTTGGTGCTGGTCCGTGAAACTGTCCAATCAAGCCATATGGGCCCCCTCACACTTTTCTATACCCTGTTCAGCCAGTCTCTTTTAAGGTTAAGTAAAGATTCAAGATTGTTAGGAGGGGGGGGAACCATATCTTTTAAATTCCTAAGTAGCTGCATTAATTCCTGCTGTGGAATTGTATTTTCCAGACCTATTGTTCTCAAAAAATGGCCATGGTGTTTTGTACTGTTTTTGTATTTTATTTTTATTTTTTTTACTGTGTGCTACCTGTTTTTATTGAGGCAGTTAAGCCTGAGGTTTAACTTCTTATAAGAAAAAGCAGGATCAAGATCGCTTAAAAAATAGAATTCAGTTCTAATCCTGTGTTAGAATTTCTCGAATTAGTTTCAAGAATTGAGTGGCAAATACAGTAAACAAGTCTTGCCTTTATTTAAGAAAAGATTAACAAGTATTTTGGAAAATGTGCATAATCAAGTCATCGTTAATTGAGGATTTGGCAACATGGTGCACCTGTTCTTGAAATCTGTATTTGGATTAGGTGTGGATTTTGCATGGAGAGATTATCACTTGAAAACAGTAAATGCAGGTTCCTAAAGTATTGAGAAATAAACATGCTGTTAATTGTTGAGACAAATCAAGTATGAACAGTGCACATTTGATTTGTCTGCTTCTTATTATCTGGGAGTAATCAAAAAACTGTTTAGCATTTACTTAGTTCAGTCAGAAGTAAGAAACAGAATGGCGTAGTCTTTTTCATTTTTCATGGGGAAAAACAAGCTTGTAGATATTTGATGGGCTGCAAGGATCCCTTGTCTTCTGCAATCAGTACAGTGCTGAATAAATTGCTATTAACACAATAGTTCACTTATATCTTACATATATCATGAAAAACACAGATTTTCATGGGCACTGAATAGCATTGCCAGAAATCTGTCATCGTGATTCAGCAGAGGCCAGATGAAGAAGTGACCCCCTCGGAGAAGAGATTGCTATGCAAACAGCCCCAATCAGATTACTGGACAACACGATCAATACATTTTCTAATCAACGAGAGAAGGAACCTTCAATTCGTGCACCTTCTCTAAGATGATTAATGTTATTCCAAATGATCCAATAGTGTTATGCCTTGTCCATGCCATTTACTGAAACAGCAGGAATAGAGGGGAACTGCAGTCCTTTTCATGCTTACTCTGTGGGACCTGCTCCTAAGTAGAATTGCTGAACTCCATGGGATTATTTTCTGAGCAGAGGACTGGGTAGTACATGCCCAAAAACAAACAGCAGTTCTTTCAGACATACTATTTTGACTACTAAAAAAAAAAAAATAAGTTCTGGTGTTCTGGTTTTCTATTTCCCAAAATAAAATTTAAAAATGCACAAAGGCAAGCAGCCAGTGCCAGTTGAAAGATACAAACATGAAACATTCATTTCCAAAAATGGTGGGTGGTAATATCACCTTACCGCTGTTCTGGGTTTCACTCTTCTGCTAGGCTGTTGGAAAAGGACATTAAACCATGGTCACTATTTTGTATGGTTTATAAACCCGTAGAATTCATCAAGACATGGAGAACTATGATTACTACCTGAAATTGTAATGACAGAATACACAACTTGTTCTGAGTTTCAATGAATGTGTGAAACGTAAAGCAGACATTGGCTACCAGCAATAACAGTAACATCCATTTACAGAGGAAGTACTGTATTTCCAACTTCCAGATGCTGGGAACTAACAATTTGAGACAGATATTGCCATCACGTCCTGCCGCTGAACCTGCCCAAGGCATTGGCCGAGCCATTGCCATCAGATAGGAAGCTAAGCTAAATGAAGCATGGCCGAGACCTAGCATGTCACTTCTGCTCTTAACACAGATCCAAACGTACACAGAACTAAATATTAAACTATAAATCTATGCAACAGGAGTATCCATACTCACTTAGTACCATTTCCTAAACACTTCTGCAGTTTTCTCCACAATAACATAATTCCTATGCCACAGTGCCACCCACAGTCTATGG
This sequence comes from Pogona vitticeps, assembly GCF_051106095.1. Taxonomy (NCBI): domain Eukaryota; kingdom Metazoa; phylum Chordata; class Lepidosauria; order Squamata; family Agamidae; genus Pogona; species Pogona vitticeps. The sequence goes on along the minus strand of NC_135784.1, from coordinate 252,849,697 downwards.
AATCTCTCACAAGTGAATGGAACATCTACCTATTTTTCCTACACAATAGTGCCACACAGTGGACAGTGAGTTATCGACTTCCAAAGAAACAGCCATTTAAATCTGTTTCAGCAAATGTTGTATGAAGTTATTCAACAGTGGTAATTTTCAAAGAGGTACTGTAGCTATCTTACTGTACCTAAGGGTAGCAACAAGAAAGACAGAGAGAAGGCAAAGCCTTGTGGTATTTTTGAGACTAACAAATTTATCTCAGTGCGAACTTTTGTGAAGTACAATCCACTTCTGCAGACACATGAACCAGTATCTTTACAGAAGTATTTAAATAAGTGTAGCATGATGAGTGTGGCAGCTGCTGTGGCAATTAAATGAGCAAGAACACAAGCAGCACAAGCAGCACCCAGTCGGATCACTAGAGTAGCTGTTGCAACGGAAGCCCTACGTATAGGGCTCTGGTCATGACATGCAGGATTTATAGCACAAGTTTATATATACAGTGTACACGGTTGTGAGAAATGATGCTGAGTGAAATGGAAAACAAAAATAACAACTGTATTATTAATACTGCAAATGAAGTGGAATACAGAAACCAAAGCATCCTCCAGCTTATTGGAAATATCTAATATATCCTGTACAGTAGTTGGCTGTTCTTGACAAATGATGGCATCCTTCTCCGTGTGGTTCTTTTGAAATGGTTTCTTTGACATTTAGTGGTAGGACTTTCAAAGCCTGGTGTAGTACTGCCCCTCTAGAAATGGCAATGATGTATCCAGAAATGATCCTTGAGAAGTGGACGGTGACCCATGAAAGTTAATGCAAATATAGAAAAATATCTGAACAAAACAAGTCTACTACTCTGAACTATTTTTCTTGGTATTGTTAGGTGCCATCAAGTCGTCTTTAGGTGACCCCATGAATGAGTGATCTCCAAAATAATCTGTCTTCAACAGCCCTGCGCAGCCCTTGCAGACTCAAGTCTGTGGCTCCCTTTAGTGAGTCAATCTGACTCATACTTGATCTCTTTCTTTTCCTGTTGCTTTCTACCATTCCCAGCATTATTGTATTTTCCAGAGAATCTTGTCTTCTTGTGATGTGTCCAAAGTAGGATAGCCTTAGTTTCAACATTTTTGTCTCCAGAGGCAGTTCAAGCTTGATTTTATCTAGGACCCATTTCTGTGGTGTGTTTTTTTGTTTGTTTTTGTTTTGGGGGCAATCCAGGTTACCTGCAAAGCTCTCATTTTGCACTATATTTCAAACAAATCAATTACCCCCCCCCACTGAGCTTTCACACCCATACATGATGATTGGAAAACTATGGACAATCTTGGTTTTGGGCTCCAGTTGTGACAAACCCAGACCTACTGGGATCTGCCACACTTTAACTAAGCTGCCACCAACCATTCCCTATAAGAAGTCACACAGACCAGGGATGGATTTTTAAACAAATACAAGAATAAGGTTTATTTAAATACAACACACAGGAAAATAAAATGATCAGGTGAATAAGATAAAGTAACGTGGCTTAGTTTCACTCATACATACACACAGTTTGGTTCACACAGAACCCTTAACTTGAAGCACAGACCCTGAACCTATCAGTTCTGGCTGACCAACAGACACCTGAACCTATCAGGTTGGTACTCTGACACACAGTAGTACCCTGTCTGACACACAGACTCCCACACCAGCTTCTTCTTCCCAGCTGCTGCTTCGTCACATCCCAGCGTCTCCCTTTCACCACACAGGCTTCACATATATATACAGTACAGCCCCTCCTCCTGATGTCCCGCCTTCCACTCTCCATAGGATGGAACTTTCCCTCCAAACCCATGACAGACAGGTAACATCAGTGCTGTATGTAACACCTCCCCTCTTTATAAGTTGTTTTGTAGGGGGAAAGCTAAGGTGCTTTTTCCCAAAAAAACAACCTGGATAAAACACACAACAACAGTTATACATACCATATCATACTTACTTATACTTACATTCTAAGTTAACCATAGCAATTAGGCATTTAAACATTTACCATATACATTACATCAATTTACCTTTATTCATACAAACCAAGTTCAAAAAACAGGTACATTTAACCTTTTGTCACCAATATATATACATAGTCCATGTTTCTTTCGCCGTCTTCATTCTTCAGGTCTTCTTGACAAGGCGTCAGCAACACAGTTCACTGACCCTCTGACCACCTTCACTTCAAAGTCATAGTCCTGTAGGTTTAAAGCCCACCTCATAAGTTTGCTATTGTGGGTTTTCATTGTCTTTAACCATTGCAGTGGTGAATGGTCAGTGCACAGAACAAAATGTCTTCCCCAGATGTAAGGCTTGGCCTTCTGGATCGCGTAGACTATGGCCAAACACTCCTTCTCCACGGTTGCCAAATGTCTCTCACCTTTTTGAAGTTTCCTACTCAGGTAGGACACTGGATGCTGGTCACCATTCTCATCCTCCTGGCACAGAACTGCTCCTACCCCGCTGTTAGACGCATCGGTGTAGATGATGAACTCCCTGTCGAAGTCTGGAGCACGCAGGACTGCATAGTTGATGAGCGCCTGCTTCAACCTCTGGAACGCCTCCTCACAGTCGCTGGTCCACGGGATGCGGTCATCAGCCTTCTTCCTCGTCAGATCGGTCAGCGGAGCCGCAATCTCGCTAAACCTCGGGATGAACTTTCTGTAGTAGCCCACCAACCCAAGAAATGATTTGACTTTTTTCTTGGTGTTGGGTCTGGGCCAATCACGAACAGCTTCTATTTTGGCCTCCAGGGGTTTTATCACTCCTCCCCCTACCATGTGACCCAAGCACTTTACTTCTGGGCTACCCAGCTGCAGTTTGTTCCCTCTGCAAGGCCTAGGCCAAAGCACTTCCTCCCCTGGGTTAAAGTGCCTCTCCCTGCCTTCCTGGTCATCCCAAACTTTCTTTCTGACCTTTTGAGCTTGCAGGGTCTCTGCTGCTAGCTCTAGGTTCCTCTTTAGGTCATTCATCAAGGTGTCTATGTATGTCACAACGTCTTGTGGGTCATCCTGGGTGATCTGCTCCCAATTTTGTTTGATCAAATCAAGGGGCCCTTTCACCCTTCTCCCAAATAAAAGTTCAAATGGACTAAACCCGGTACTGGCTTGTGGCACTGATCGATAAGCAAACAAAAGGGATTGCAGCTTCTGATCCCAATTGTTTGGATTCTCTGCCAAGTAAGCCCTAATCATGCGCATTAGAGTCCCATTGAACTTCTCAGTTAACCCATTACTTTCAGGATGATAGGCAGTGGTTTCCTTGTGCTTTATTCCACAGATTTGCCATAAGCGTTTCATGAGCTTTGATGTGAACGATGCGCCCAAATCTGTGATTATTTCTGAGGCAAATCCCATCCTGGACATATACCCCACCAAGGCATCTGCCACTGTGTTAGTTTCAATGTTAGTCAAGGGTATGGCTTCAGGGTATCTCGTGGCATGGTCCACAATGGTGAGAATGAACCTATTCCCCCTCTTTGTGGCCTTGGGCAAAGGTCCCACAATATCCACCCCTATGCATTTGAACGGAGTGTCAATCACAGGCAAAGGGCACAACTTTGCTTTGGTCCTATCGCGGCTATTCCCCTGCCTTTGACACACATCACATTGTTTACAGAACTCCCTGATCTGCTTCCCTATGTCAGGCCAGTAAAAATTCTGTGTGATTCTCTGCTGTGTTTTGTTCACCCCTAAGTGTGCAGCAAACATGTCAGAGTGCCCCCTTTGTAAGATCATGGGGCGATACTTTTCAGGTACCACCAGCTGACTTCTAATCCCATCTCCCCCTTTTGAGATATTCCTCAGGGTCTCTCTATATAAAATCCCCTTTTTCTCCAGAAATCTCACTGGGGTTTCAGGTGTTAGCTGGGCGTCAGTCACCTGTTCAAAACACTTCTGGAGAGTGGCGTCTGCCTTTTGCTCTTGTCCAAATCTGCTGTCTGTGGTTAAGGTTTCCACCACAGCTTCTGAACTCCCCTCTGCTTCCGTCTCTGGCTCATCATTACCCCCCTGAACTGTCCCCGTGGTGGCTTGTGAGCGTGTAATCACTAGCACCCATTTCACATGCTCAGCCAGGTCATTTCCCACGAGCACGGCTGCTGGCAGAGTCGATGAAATTGCTAGCCGCCAAACTCCCCTCCAGCCTTGAAAGTTGACAGGTACCTCCGCGACTGGCAGTGAGATTATCTGCCCCTCAATCCCTGCCACCTTCATGCTCTCATTTGGGATTACATATTCCCTAGGAATAATATCTGGATGGCACAGGGTCACCTGAGAACAAGTGTCCCGCAGCCCCCTATACTGACGGTCAAGTATTCCTACGTCCACCCCTGCTGTCTCAAACAACTGAGAATCTGTTCTCACCAGCAGGCAGCGCCTGACTTCTACAAGAGGACCCTTTTCCTCAGCCTGATCAGCAGATGTAGCTGTTCCAGATTGAGTCGCCATGGCAACAGGCTCCCTCAGTGACAATGAGCCTTGCTCTTTCTGGACACAGAACACAGCTTTTGGCTTGGTCCCACTCGAATCCTGAGGCACCATTCCTTTTAGCTGCTTTATTTTCTCACACTCTGAGATTAGATGGCCCTTTCCCTGACAGAAATAACATTTTCTGGTGTATTTTGATTCTCTCTCATCTTGTTTTGGTTTTCCCTCCAAAATCTGAGGTCTTGGTTTCATGTCTGAGGGCTTCCCTTCACCATGGGCCCCTCCCCCTTGCTGGCTTTTCCCTTTTATTCTCAAATCCAGCTCCTTTTGCTTGGCCTCAAACTCAGCCCTGATCTGTAAAATTTCTTCCTCAGCCCTAGCTTTTATCTCTTTTACTTTTTCTTCAGTCTTATCTCTGATTTCTTTTAATTTAATGTCTTTTTGCTGATTATATTTTTCAAGATCTTGCTCACTTTGTCTGGCCTGAGCTTCATACTTTTCTTTCTTTGACATTTCTTCCACTGATAAATTGTTAATAAACTTATTTAGGAACTTCAATTCTAATTGTACCATTCTAATTTGGAGTTTCAGATCCATCTGTTTGATCCTCATGTCCATTCCCCTTTTCTTGGCATCTGCCTCTGCCTGACTGATTTCAGCTCTTTCTTTTCTTCTGATTTCCATTTCCCTCACCCTCAGTTCATGCTGTTGGGCTAGGAGCATTTTTCTGAGCTCTGGGTTCTGCTCTCCTGTGCTGTCACCTTGCACTGAGCCAAATTCATCCTCAGAACCTTGGTCAATCTGGGGGTCTTTCACTTCACCCATTTCTGCCACTTGGCTTCGAGTCAAGGGCATAATCCCCCCTCAGAACAGGCTGCTTTAAAAAGTCAAGCCTCAAAATAAAACGACCACCTTTTTTTTTTTTTCTTGCCTCAGAACCAGCCTTCTAGAGCTTGCTGCTGTTCCTTCAGCACTAAACTTGCAACAGTTGCGAGCCAGAGCCTACCCCCCTCTGCTGGGCCTCTCAGCTGGCAAGCTAGCTCACTTCTATTTCACAGTTTTGCCTCAGCTTTTTTCCCGCCAAAACCAGGCTGCCTCAGAGCACCTTAATCTAGTCTCCCCAGTTGGCACGTTCTTCCACTAGCGCACCTCCCCGTGAGGTACACCTAGAAGATTACCTACGCGCCTCAGATTGTCCCTGACTAGACCCCCCTTGCTCTGGGCACACTTGCCAAGGCTTTGCTGGACCGCTGGACAACTGGACCAGTCGTATCCCACCCGCTGGACACCAATCAATGTGACAAACCCAGACCTACTGGGATCTGCCACACTTTAACTAAGCTGCCACCAACCATTCCCTATAAGAAGTCACACAGACCAGGGATGGATTTTTAAACAAATACAAGAATAAGGTTTATTTAAATACAACACACAGGAAAATAAAATGATCAGGTGAATAAGATAAAGTAACGTGGCTTAGTTTCACTCATACATACACACAGTTTGGTTCACACAGAACCCTTAACTTGAAGCACAGACCCTGAACCTATCAGTTCTGGCTGACCAACAGACACCTGAACCTATCAGGTTGGTACTCTGACACACAGTAGTACCCTGTCTGACACACAGACTCCCACACCAGCTTCTTCTTCCCAGCTGCTGCTTCGTCACATCCCAGCGTCTCCCTTTCACCACACAGGCTTCACATATATATACAGTACAGCCCCTCCTCCTGATGTCCCGCCTTCCACTCTCCATAGGATGGAACTTTCCCTCCAAACCCATGACAGACAGGTAACATCAGTGCTGTATGTAACACCAGTGACATCTCCTTACACTTTAAGATGTTTTCCATTGTCAACATTGAAGTTGTGTAATTTTCTGTAGTCATGATTTTGATCTTCATGTCCAACCGCAATCTTGCTTCTGAACTTTTTTCTTTCACATTCACTAAAAGTAGTTTTGAGTCATTGTTGCTTTCTGGCAGTAAGATGATGCTATCTGCATATCTTAAATTATTAATTTCCCCCCCCCACCAATTTTTACTTGTCTTTCATCTGAATCTAATCTGGCTTTCTTTATGATATGTTCTGTGCATGGACTGAACGTATTACGGGACAAAATGCATCTCTGTCTTGCACATTTGTATATAGGAAATAATTCTGTCTGTCTATATTCTGCCCTAACAGTAGCCTCTTACCTATAAGTTATGCATCAGGACAATCAAGTGCTGAGGCACACCCATTCCTTTCAGAACAATCCATAGTTTGTCATGATCTACACCAGAGGTCCCCAACCTTGGCCCTCCAGATGTTCCTGGACTACAACTCCCAGAAGTCTTCACCACCACCTGCTGGCTAGGATTTCTGGGAGCTGGAGTCCAAGAACATCTTGAGGTGCAAGGTTGGGGACCACTGATATACACAGTCAAAGGCTTCACTGTAGTCTATAAAGCACAGACTGATGTTCTGAAACTCTGGTGCATTCCAGTAGACAGTGGATATTTCCAGTATGATCTTGAGTGCCTCTTCCTTTTCAAAATCCAGCTTATTAAGCCACTTCATAATACTGGAAATTCAAAATAGAAGGCGCCAGATCAAATAGTGTTGCTTAAGCTCCAATATCCCATTTGGATGCAAGCATCCCACCAAATTGCATATAACACCTCTTCTTGTTGTTGTTTAGTCTTGTCCGACTCTTTGTGACCCCATGGACCAGAGCACACCAGGCCCTCCTATCTTCCACTGCCTCCTGGAGTTGTGTCAAATACATATTGGTTGCTTCGATGACACTGTCCAACCATCTCATCCTCTGCTGTCCCCTTCTCCCCTTGCCTTCACACTTTCTCAACATCAAGGTCTTTTCCAGGGAGTCTTCTCTTCTCATGAGATGGCCAAAGTATTGGAGCCTCAGCTTCAGGATCTGTCCTTCCAGTGAGCACTCAGGGTTGATTTCCTTCTGAATGGATAGGTTTGTTCTCCTTGCAGTCCAGGGGACTCCCAATCGCCTCCTCCAGCACCACAGTTCAAAGGCATCAATTCTTCGGCAGTCAGCCGATTCCAAGTGATTTAGCCTGCACCAACCAAAAGGAGTAGGGCAGACAAGCCCTGACCTCTAAACTTTTTTGGCTCTCCATAGTTACCATCCACATTCTGAGCAAGAGCTCTGACTACAACTCCCTTGTAAACATTTCTTCCAAACATGCAAAACTTTACTAAGCCAGCACGCCTCCTTGGGACAACAGGAACACGGACTACGGCAGGCGCTTGGAATAACCAAGGTGACAACTTTTATAGCTGCTCCACTACAAAAAGCGAGGGTGGACACTAATCGAAAGGAGAGGGGGTGAAAGTAATCTACTCATCTCACCCAGGGCACCTTTCTAAAGAGAGGGCTTCCGGTGAACACTTGAATGCACCTTATGTGCATTCAAAGTCTGTAATACAACCACAGGAATCTGTTTCCCTTGATAACTTGCCATTAAGTCGTAATTACATTTTTGTGGTTGAGAGAAACCGAGTCACCGATTCCAGCTTCGAAGGTCTCGAAGGAAAGAGGCGGCCGTCTCGATTCTTGGTTGTCATTCACTCAATGAACAGCAACAGGCGGAATTTTATTATTTCCACGGCACTTGTTTTCCAAGGGAGATCAGAAAGAGCTCTTACATCTCAGCGTGTCTTGCTGTGTCCCTATATATATAGGGACATACATACATACATACATACATACGTACGTACGTACGTACGTACATACAGGGTCACAGCAAGACACGCTGAGATGTTAAGAGCTTTTTTTTATCTCCCTTGGAAAAAAATGCTGTGGAAATAATAATATATATATATTTCCACTTGAAAGAACATTTCACTTCAAGTTGCTATCGGCTGCCCATTTACCTCCAGCTAAACCCACTGGAACCTGCTCCCGAGGAGTGACGTACCCGCTGATCTATTTTAAAGGCGCAACCCTGTGAATGTTTCCTCGGCACATGGCGCTGAGCTTAGCCCGGCTAAGGCTTGCCATTTACTATTTGCAAACTGCATTGTGCCTCCCTTTTCCTTAAGCCGGCAGCCTGAGGAAGAATTGAAGGGAACTCAACCAGTCCCTAATATTTAGTTTTAGTTTAGGGATCCTTCAGTCTCGAGAGACGATGGTATTGAAGTTCATTGGTTGGTCCTCCGAACGTTGTACCATAGAGAATTAGGTAGAGCGTCATCCGGAAGGAGAGGCTGTGCGAGCGAGGGCGGCGCACGCGCGTTCTCTCGCTTGCCTTAGGAGAAAGGGGGAAAGAACGTGTGTTTGGGGGTCCCGAGGGGAAGCTAGTGGTCCTTTGGTTAACCCGTTGAGCGCCGTCGGGGTTGCGAGGAGAGGCGATGGCGGAGGTCCTGAACCTCAACAATGAGGTGAGTTTGCCTCTGCGTCCCTTTCCTTCTCTGAGTAACCGCCTCCCATCGTAGGAGAGGTGAGGCGGCCCATGAGGCGAAGGGGCTGTTTGTGGGACCTTAACGTCCGGTGGGGAAGGCGCTGCATGTGAGGAGGGGAGCTGAGTTCATGATGGCTTTGGATACGAAGGATTCCAGGTCCAGTCCTTGTGGTCTCCAGGCAGAGTTGGGAAAGACCCGCATATAAGAAATCCTGTCCCTCCATGCAGAGACCATAAGTCTTCAGCAAGTAGCTTAGAGCCCTTCCTGGCCCACCCTGGCCTTCAATGGGTTCATAATGTAACAGAAGCAGGATCACCACATACAAAAAAGGGGGGGAAAAAAGAACTGGCTCTCCCAGATGCATGGTCCCGTCTCTGAAAATTTGGTGAACCAAACTAGATGGACCACTGGTCTGACTGGGTGATTTTTTTCCCCTGTACAACTGTTTCTTATACTGTATAACAATTTCCAGAGAGGCAAGTGTGTAAGTCTCGCAGCAGAAACAAGGAAAAATTTTTGTGGCAGCCAGAAGCTATAATGAATATATTGCACCAAGATTTTATGATGAAGTTGACTCTACTCCATGAAAATGTATGTGAAAATACATTTAGTTAGTTATTTGCCATCAAGTCAGATCTGACTTAACCGTGACCCAAATAGGGCTTTCAAGGTAAGTGAAATATTTAGAAGTGGATTTTCTAGCTCTCCTCACCCAGTGAGTTTCCATGGCAACGTGGGAATTTGTACCGTAATTTTCAGAGTCCTAGGCCATCACTAACCACAATACCATGCTGGGTACCCCAAAACATATTACTTAGGGCTAAATTTCATTATTAGTCCCTGTGCAAGTAAACCCAAAAAATCAGTTGTGATTGCAAGTCAACACAATTATGCAATTCTTAAATGAATCCCATTGATTCAGTGAGACCACTCTCACTGAGACTAGCCACTGGATTTAATTATTAAACTATAAAATGCTGCAAAACTCTTTGTTGTTGTATGCATTGTGTGCAGCTCTCTTAATGATATAGTTTTATGCATTGAGATATTTTTAAATGGCCAGTATTCTGTTCTGTAGCTCATTGGAAAAGTAGAAGGCATCAGGAAAAGAGAAAGATAAAATATGATGTGGATTTGCTCAATTAAAGAAAGCCACAGCCTTGAGTTTGCATTGTCTGAACAGAAGTTTTTGAGGTCAGTAATTCATAATGTATAGCATGCTCTATGTGGGGCTGCCTCCAGAATGTGTTTCGAAACTTCAGTGGGCCCAAAATGTTGCAGCCAGATTGCTGACTGGGGCTGGTTACAGGGATCACATTACCCCTCTGTTACAACAGTTTCACTCGCTGCCCAATCCATTTCTGGGCAAAATTCGCAGTGCTAGTTTTAACTTATAATGGCTGGGGTCCAAGCTATCTCAAAAAACTATCTCCTTCTATGGACCTACTCAGGTGCTAAGATCATCGGGGGGGGGGCTTTCTCAGGTCCACTACCCTCACAGGTGCATTTGACAGCTGTCAAACCTACAGTTCAATGCATTCCAATGGGGGGGGGAAATTCACCAAAAATTAACGAAGACTCAGAACAAAGCCAAATTAAGTTTGCAAAGGTTTTACAAGGTGCACTAACGATTCCAAGCATTTTAAACAGTTTTTGAACATTTTAAGACACTTTAAAAATAGTGAAAACGGACCTATCAAAACCATTGAAATGCATTGAAACCTATTCAATGCATTCCAATGGGGGAACCGCGTTTCGCTTAGCGATGATTCCTATGGCAATTTTCGCTTAAGGACAGTAATCCGTTCCCATTGGGATGGATTATCCAGTTTTCAATGCATTCCTATGGGAAATGGTGTTTCGCTTAGCGATGTTTTCCCATAGCGATGTGTTTTTTTGAACCAATTAACATCATTAAGCGAGGCACCACTGTATAGGCCCATTGCCAATGTTTGTTTCTTGAGCAAAGTGGTTGAGAGGGTGGTGGCCAATCAGCTCCAGGCCCTCCTGGAGGAAACTGATGCCTTTAATCCACTCCAGTTGGGCTTCAGGCTGTGGCATGGTATGGAAACAGCATTGGTCGCCCTGTAGGATGACCTCTTGAGGGAGGCCGACAAGGGCAATATGTTCTTGTTGGTCCTCCTTGATATCTGAGCGGCCTTTGATACCGTTGACCATGGAGCGGTTCTCCAAGTTGGGAATCAATGGCCTCACTTTGGTGTGGCTCCTTTCCTTCTTAGAGGACCGTCCCCAGAGAGTGCAGCTTGGTGAGATGACTTCTACCCTGTGGATCCTCAATTGTGGGGTTCCACAGTGGTCGATCATCTCGCCAGTGCTATTTAATATCTATATGAGGCTGCTGGGTGAGGTCATCCGGAGTTGTGGGGCCCAGGGCCATCAGTACGCTGATGACACCCAGCTCCACCTCTCCTTTTTTCCAACTGCAGTGGATGCTGTTCTGACCCTTGAATGCTGCATAGGGACTGTTCTGGGGTGGATGAGGGCAAATGGACTGAGGTTGCATCTGGACAAGATGGAAATCCTGTGCATGGGTGGCCCTGGCATCAGTGGGTTGGGAAACTCCCTCTCTTTTAGGGAATGACTGTTCCCATGAAGAGTGAGGACCCGGTTCTCACCATGGAAACCCAGGTGGCATCTGTGGTCCGGGCAGCCCACTTCCATCTTTGGAGGATGCCCAGCTGCATCTCTGTCTAGATGTGGGGGCACTCATTATGCTGATTCTTGCAGTCACAATCTCAAAAATAGATTACTGCAGTGCTCTCTATGTGGGGCTACCCTTGAGATTCATGCGAAGACTTCAACTAGTCCAATTTGGCAGCCAGATTAATAACTGGGGTGAAGAAATTCTGGCACATCTCTCCCACTCTGGCCACCCTTCATTGGCTACCGGTTCCTTTCTGCATCGACTTCAAGGTTATCATAACATTCAAAGCCCTAAATGGTTTAGGACCTCAGTACCTATCAGAACGTCTGCTCCCAGCCAGATCTGTCCATAATACCTGTTCTTCACAGGCAGGGCAGTTGAGGACCTTGACCCCAAAGGAGGCCCGGAGTGAAAGAACAAGAAACTGGGGCTTCTCGGAGGTCGCCCCCTGCCTATGGAACAACCTGCCCATTGAGATCCGCCTGGCACCCTCGCTGGATGGGTTTAAATGAGCATTAAAGACTTGGCTCTTCCATCAAGCTTTCCTGGAGCATTAAGATCTTGGCCTCCCTTTTACCATCCTTTTTCTCATCCTCTCCAACCCTTTTATTGCTGTCTGTTTTAATTTACCCTAATTGACTTTATTTATTTTTATCATGTTTTAATATTGTTGTTTATACTGTTGTTAGCTGCCTGGAGTGGCCTGGTTGCCAATTGGTGCAGGGTACAAATTCAATAAATAAATAATAATAAATAAATAAATAAATATCAAGAAATTTCACACAGTACTATAAGTGGTTCTCAGAAATAACATGATCAGAGCTACAAAAAAACCAGCAATATTAGGAACGACATACATAGTGCGCCGATATTTAACAGATACTTAGGGTTTTGGTTAAAACTTGCATCTGTTATATAATACCAATCAATATTTTTATAATTTTGACCATGCCTGGTGTATTTGAATAGCAATAATAGTATGCTCTTAAGTCAGTTCTGACTTATGGCAATCCTTTTCAGCGTTTTCTAGATAAAGAAGACTCAGAAGCTGTGTATTATTCCATTCTTGGGGGGGGGGGGAATATCCTGGGACTGTGCAGGTTGCAGCCTCTGGCTCCACAGCCAGATAAATACCTAACTAACTTAGCTATCCAGCCAGCTAGTATGTATCAAATTGTCAAATATAAGAAAATCATCAAATACCAGAAACTAATTTTGTGTGGAAATCATACTTGAAAATCTTGCTAGGTGGCAGCACAAAATAAGTAATAGGCTTTTCCTTCCCTTACTTGCGCAGGATGATTTGTACATATGAGAGGTGGTCCCAACAGAATTATAAAATATGTTTATCTTAAGACATTGGCTCCTGGTGTGGAGGTATTTTAGCTGCATTGGATATATGGGGTTACTTGAGGTGAAACTTAAAAAAGTTAATTCTGCTTTGTGGAGCGTAGAAAAGCCTTCAACCCATTTCATAATAAGTTTACAGTATGCATGTAATAGCTTTCTTTATCCTGTAATTGCATTTGTTCTACAGTATATAATTCTAATGATCCAAACTAAATTGTTAAACTGGAATATTTGTTTACAAATATTCAATTTAGACATGAGTCAGAGGCTTGGTTTCTGGCAGAAAAGTTGTAACCTGGGAAGGTTTCAAACTGATATGACAAAATGTTGAAAGATCAGAGGTAAGATCACCTTCCAGGTTTTTGCAAATGCCCAGGTACATTTTGAAGGTAGCATTGATTTCAGAATGATACAATGCAGGCAGTAATTGAGACAAACCATATTCCATCTTTGGTTTTGCATCTGCCTTGTTCAGAAGAATTAGGTTAACAATTCCCATTAAACATTTGTAATCTGTGTATTTGGATTCTGTATTTTTTTTTGTTATTTCACCCTAAAGGAAAGTTTATTAATTTTTTCCTACTGATGTAGCTTTTCCTTTTTTTCCAGCTGTGAGGACCCTAATGTAGAGATAGTGTCACACACTGCATATCATTGTTGGATCAGAAATTACATGTCTAAATCAGATTCCGATGATATTGCGTGTTTTCTGAGTTCACTTCCTCTGTTCCCAAAACTATTTAAACTCTGGTGTCTTTTCAGAGGGTATAAATCTTAAACTTGGCAGGAAAAGATTAGGAAACAAGAATGTATCCCAAGAAGCAAATGTCCTCCAGGGTTGCATTTCCAAAGGTTGATCAGGGCTCCTATTGTCCCTACTGTTTGGAACATTTGAGAGCAGGAATAATCAATTTAACACTCCTCTCGTGTTAGACTGCACTACCATCATCTATCCTGTGTAGTCAGTGGTGAAGGGTGATGGGACTTAGAGTGCCAATGCACAGCCTTGACATAAAGCATCCTATATGTGTGATCTGCACTTGGAGAAGACAAGCCTAATTGTTTTCATTGAGGCAGCCATGTAGTCTGTTACAGCACATATAGAACAACTCCCCTACAAAGGTTTAGAACGTTTAAGACTAATAGATTAGTATTGTTGGTAAGATGAATTGTTGTCAACTTCCAAAGGTATGAAATGCAGGCCATATATGCATATATACAGCATATATATTTATAGGATGGGATAGAGTGATACAGAAAATAACGGTTTTGTTATTGATACTGATGTTAATTGTTATATAACAATGTTAATGTTCACCTTGTTGATTATGTAAATATTCTGATGATAAACTAATTACACTGTATGCTTGTGGATTGACCTGTAATCCTATTCAGCTTCTGCATTTTAAATAGAACTGTACAGATGTGTGTTTTCAAACTACAACTCCTATACAGTAATTCCCCAGGCAATGAGGCCATGGGCTATGCAGCAATCAGTCATTCTGGGGAATTCTGGGAGTCTGGTTGTAGTCCAGAATTACAGATTTTCACTCATATCTTAAGGTCTGATATAGAAGTTAGTATTATTAGTAGCATTAGTATTATTTCCATTTATATTCTGCTTTCCCTCCATTAAGTGCAAAGCTATACACATGGCTGTCCTCCCCCTGCTTTATCTTCAGTATAACCCTCTGAGGTAGCTCAAGCTGGGCCACAATGGCTCAGGTACACCCACTGAGTTTCACGGGCAAGTGGGGATTTGAACCCAGGCGTCCTGAATCAGTCTAATGATACCCAATACACCACACTAACTCTGCTCTTTTTATTATGGATTCTACAGTTTTGTAACCATATGTGTGTAACAAATATTGCTTCTTTCTTCCTTTCTCTTTCTCTCTTCCTTCCTTTCTCTCTCTCTCTCTCTCTCCTTGATGCAAAAAAAAATTCTCATTTTTATCCTCTTGTTTTGTTTTAAAAGTTTTCCTCTGTACTGTGGTTTCTCTATCACCTAAATAATAAAAGTGCAAAAATTACTGGTATGGTTTTGCAAGAACTGGTATTAGAGATGAGTATGGTGGTTTGTAGTTCGTCAAGGTTGATGAATCACAAATTTTCACTGGGTTTTCCAATGAACCATAAATCGGTTCATCGGGTTTTTTTTAGTTAACTCCTGGCTATCTATATATAAAAAAAGCTGAGCCCCCGCAGCTCCAAAGCCTGCCCCACCCCCTTTCACTGCCCCTGTCACCTCCCTACCTTGTCCACATTTGTTGCCACCACCTGTGCCACTGCAGCCTCCACCACAGCCTCTGGTGTGGCCTCCACTGCCACCGCCACCTTCTTAAACAGTGACTGGCTTCCCTCCTGTCTGCCTATGGCCCACCAGTCATCTCCCATAAGCAGATAGAAGCTGGCTGCTGTTTGCATAGATGGCAGAGGTGGTGGTGGTCCAGGTGTGGGTGGCAGCAGCAGAGGTCACTCTGATGGCGGTGGTGGACGAGGAGAAGGTAAAGAGTCAATGGGTTAGTGGGAAAGGGGTGGGGGAAGGGTACAGGGGCAATGAACTGGGAGGTTCAAAATCTCCCCCAAATTTGTTCCTTTGGGAAGGTTCGAGTTCTTCAGTTTGGATGAACCTGTCCTGATCCAAAGCAACAAACTGGCAATTTTTCACAAACTTCCTGATTTGTTTTGGGCTTCCTGCCCATCTCTAACTAGTATCCATAATGTCATTTATTTTTACTCAACTACGAGCCCTTATCGCACATACATAGTCATGTGATTCCTCTATATACAAAAACTTGTTTACATTATTGGTTCTTCGAGAAAATTATCTGTGGCACTGCTGCCTCTGTCAGAAATAATTTTTGAAACAACCTGAGAAGTTGTAGTACCATGGAATGTTGGCAACACAGTCATCTCAGTTGACTAGGACTCTCGCAGGCAATTGCTATGGATGCACCAGTCCAGCTGGTAATTTGCGCATTTTACCTGGAGAGGGACAACTGATGAAAGAGTGTTTATAGTCTACATCACTGGTTCTTAACCTTGGGTTACTCAGGAGTTTTGGACTGCAACTCCCAGAAGCCTTCACCACCAACTGTGCTGGCTGGGGTTTCTGGGAGTTGCAGTTCAAAAGCATCCGAGTAACACAGGTTAAGAACCACTGTTCTACATGTCTTAGATGGGAAGTGGAACAGAGTTACAGTATTCATATTCAAAAGTAGAATGTTACTTTGGTTATAGCCTTTTCCCATCTGAAATTGCATGTTACTTGGAAAGTGATTTGCATTCTCGAGCAATAGGTGAGCCCCAATTGTGGAACTAATAATTTTAGAACTGCAGAGCTGGAAGGGAACCTAGGGATCATTGAGTCCAGCAACTGACATTGAATACTTTGCTCCTCATGCCCATGCAGGAAAAGCAGAAGAATCAGCAAAGCCAGGTCCTTGGCCAAAGTACCAGGTGAAGAAAATTCAGCTTGCACTTTGGTCAGAGATCCTGGATTACCAGGCAAATTCTTTTGTATCAGGGCATGTGTCTTCCAGATATCTGCTTCATACAGTTTTTTCAGTGTCTGCTGATGAGAACTGACAGGTGGTGGTGTTTGATCCAAGGACATACATTGTGAAACATTAAGCAGTGGACCACTGTTGGGTATGGGAACTTCCTAAATGTTTGTGACTGTGGCCATTTTGTTCCTTTTTAAATTAAGTGCAGTTTTTTATAGTAAGAATACTTTGTGATGAATTGAGTTCTGCTTAAAAATCTCTAAAGAATCTCTGACATTCTTTCACAGACCAAGTCAGTGTTCTAAATAACCATTTCCTATAAAGCTTACGAAATTTCCAAGCTCAAGCTCTCTGTGATAGAATTCAGAAGAACAGCATTTTTCCTAGGATTGCTTCCAGCAGCTATTATTCAAATGCAAGTTGCCACATCATCAGTTGCAGAACATAAAAGGCTAATAGCGATCAATATTACAGGCACTTTTGCTTGCAGCAGATTGTGAAGAAATTAAAAATGTAAAAGCAGTTTTTTTTTTGTCCTAAGATGAGCAAGATTAAATGGCAATATGTGCAAAAGAGATTCCCCTTCTTGTCACGGTGGTTTATATAAAGTGCATGTGGCTGGGCCACGTAGACTAGTTTGAAGCTGCCAAAAATAAAGCATGTGGCTGGTTACTTGGCTGGTATATAATAAAAAATATGCAAGCTCAGCCATGGGAAACTTGCTGTAGACTATACTTAAGGGAGATGTAGGGCAGCAATGATGAAGATAATAGTTATGCTTCCTTAGCATACTTGCAGGTGTCTTGAAGCTTACATTTAAATTTACCCATAACTCTTTCTTTGATACTCTCAGTGCAGAAGTCATCCTTGTCTTTTTAGCTGCAGGATTGGGGGAGGAACTTTTATTTCTGAAAATCATTGCTGTCAGTAAAGTCATCCCAATGGCAAAGATTTTCAGAAATCAAAGACTCTCCACACATGCACACACCCCTCCTGAGACCTCTAATTCATTCTCCATAATAGAAGGGATTCCATGGGAGCTGCAGAACCTTCAGGGGGGTTAGAAACTTTTTATTTTAAAAAAATCACTGCTGTTGATGACATCAGCCTTTTGCAACATAATTTACGGAACAGGATTTCAGCCAGTGTTATTTTTAAATTGGGATGAGTAGGCATTGTGTTTCACCTAAATGAGATCAGGCAATCATACCGGGTTTCAGGAGACTTTAATATGAAAAATTTGGAAGTTCAAATTACCATTGTTCTGGTGTACGGGTACTGGAGGATTCCATTTGATGTGGGAAGGGGAGATATGGTTTTCCCACTTCTCTCTGTCAATCATGTTTCTGGATCTGTGACCCATACTGCATGTCAGCCAGCCTTGCAATAGGTTTCAGTTGTTTCTTCGATTATTCTGTTCTCAAGCTTTGCTGACAGTGGGTTGTTGTTGTTGTTTTTTCTCGTGTCCAGCAATTTGTTGTTGGGAACAATCAACAAATAAACATGTATAACCTAGCCATAATCTTATGCATTTTATCACATTGGGTAGCAGAAAGGGAGGGATTGGACTCAGGGCAATGCATAGTGGTCTTTAAATATAAAATATTGTAAAAACAAAAGAAATCTAAACTACACATCTGGCAGAAGCTTTGTTGTAAATACTAGTTAAATTTTTTTGTGGTCAAGTAGCATACAGCCTAGGACACTGAGCTACAATTCAAGAAACTTAAATATATTGTCCATTTTAGAAATTGGTTAAATGACAGTAAGCAGAGTGTTCCACTTGCAGTATGCAAACGGCAGTGCCATGACCTGCCTTGCCTGTAGGGTAGTATGTAGAGGAAGCTGTACTGAAAATTTCTGTAATAGAAAATGTGTAGAAGAATGACTGACAGCAAGAGAATGTAGTGGGGTGGTGGGTGTTTCCATTAAGCATCTCATATCTTATTATTTCTGTACTATGGTGTAAATCAGTGGTTACACTAGTATGTTCTTTTGCCACAAAGGGTCCATAATCTAAAGGTCCATTTAGATATAACCAAAACTTGTGTGCAGTATGGCCCTTCCTTCCTCCCCCACTCCATCCCACATAGCTGTTAAACCAGGGGCCTTCAAACATTTGAGCATGAGGGCTGCATGGACGTATGCATGGCCTCTTAGATGCACTCACACACGCACCCTGTGCAAGCATGCACACCATTTACAAGAAATGCACAGACAGCTGCTTGCTTGTGTACACATGGGCCGAAGGGAATGGGCTGGATAAAATGGCAAGGCAGGCAGGGTGTGGCCCATGGGCAGTAGTTTGAAGACCCCTGTGTTGAAATTCCATGGTGGATTCTGCTTTGAACAGAGGAGTGTTGATTCAAGAGGGGTGGTGTCTCAAAGCCCCTCTGAAACCAGCTTATTGCTTAGGATTCTCATGACCCCATGCATCTTTAAAGTGGGCTACAGTTCTTGAAAGCTTATGCAGAGTACAATTTGTTAGTCTTAAAGATGCCACAAGATGTTTTTGTTGTAGCATGCTAACATGGTTATCTCTGTTCGGAGGAGTTGATGCCAGCCATCGAGGAAAAGAGGAGAGCTCTAGCAGCATACAAAGCCTGTCCTATTGAGTACACCTTGCAGGTTCTTCGAGTTGCTCATAGCAAAGTCGAACACACTGCCAGGAGATGTTCTAGCGATTATTGGCTT
The DNA here is from genome assembly GCF_051106095.1 of Pogona vitticeps. Taxonomy (NCBI): domain Eukaryota; kingdom Metazoa; phylum Chordata; class Lepidosauria; order Squamata; family Agamidae; genus Pogona; species Pogona vitticeps. Next base: position 252,830,613 of record NC_135784.1, on the reverse strand, counting down.
CAGCTCTGCTCTCAGATACAGATAGCAGTGGACACAGGTAACATCAAGGGAATGTGTGATGGTATCAAGCAGGCTTTAGGTCCAATACAGAAGAAATCTGCTCCCTTGAAGTCTGCTACAGGTGTGATCATCCAGGACTGAGCACAGCAGATGGAACGCTGGGTGAAGCACAACTCTGAGCTATATTCTAGAGAGAATGTAGTAACAGAAAAGCCATTGAATAACATCAAGTGCCTGCCTGTCATGGATTCCCTCGCCTCCGGCAAGGCACCTGGGAAGGATAACATTCCTGTTGAAGTGCTGGAGTACTGTAAAGAGACCATCACCACCAACCTGTATGAAATCTTTTGTCTTTACTGGAGGGAAGGTTGTGTATCACAGGACATGAAGGATGCAAACATCATCACATTGTATAAGAACAAAGGCGACAGGGGTGACTGCAGTAACTACTGTGGCATCTTCTCAGGATTGTAGGGAAGCTGCTTGCCCGTGTTGTGCTGAAGAGGCTTCAGGTGCTTGCAGACAGAATCCAGAATCACAGTGTGGATTTCGAGCTAATAGATCCACCACTGACATGGTATTTTCCCTCAGATAGCTGCAAGAGAAATGTGTGTAACAAGGACAGCCACTCTTTGTGGCCTTCATAGATCTTACAAAGGTCTTTGATTTGGTTAGTAGGGATGGCCTTTTAAAAATACTTCCCAAGATTGGATGTCCATCTCAACTCCTTAACATCATCAGGTCCTTTCATGAGGAAATGAAGGGCACTGTGGTTTTTGGTGGCTCAACATCAGATCCCTTTGACATCCGAAGCAGAGTGAAACAGGGCTGTGTCCTTGAGCCCACTCTGTTTGGTTTTTTTTTTCTGTCGTGCTGAAGCACGCTTTTTGAACTGCAACAGAAGGTGACTGTATTTGGACTAGATCAGATAGAAAGCTCTTTAATCTCTCTAGATAGAGAGCAAAGACCAAAGTCCAGCTGAAATGCATGTGGGACTTCCTCTTCGCCGATGATGCAGCTGTTGTTGCCCATTCTGCTGAAGACTCCAACGACTTATGAATCCTTTTAGCAAGGCCTGCCAAGATTCTGGATTAACAATCAGCCTGAAGAAAACACAAGTCATGGGCCAGGGTTTGGACTCACCTCCCTCTATTACTCACAGAGAGATTATGGCTTAATAAGAAGCTGATGGCATATACCAGGATCCAAGTCTATAGAGTCTGTGTCTTGAGTACACTCCTGTACTGCAGTAAGTCATGGATCCTTTGTGCACAGCAGGAGAAGAAATGGAACACATTCCATATGTGTTGTCTCCAACGCTTTTTTGGTAGCACCTGGCAGGACAAAGTTCCAAATAGAGTAGTCCTAGAATGAGCTGGAATTTTTAGCATGCATACATTACTGAAACAGCAGTGTCTTAAGTGGGCTTGGGCATGTCGTGAGGGTGACTGACAGTCGGATTCCAAAATATCTCCTGTGTGGAGAATTAGTGCAGGGAAAGCACCCCAGAGGGAGACCACAGCTGTGATACAAGGATATCTGCAAGTGGGATCTGAAGGCCTTAGGAATGGACCTCAACAGATGGGAAACTTGGACATCTGAGTGTTAGCCTGGAGGCAGGCAGTGCATCATGGCCTCTCCCAATTTGAAGAGATACTTGTTCAGCAGGCCAAGGTAAGGAGGCAGTCCAGAAACCAGCAAAATCAGGGATCTGGACAGGGGACAGATTGTATTTGTCTTCAGTGTGGAAGGGCTTGTCACTCTCGTATTGGCCTTCTCAGCCGCACTAGACACTGTTCCCTCTATTCAGAGCACGTTACCATAGTCTCTCAAGACTGAAGAATGCCTATTCTCATCCACGTCTTGAAATGTTGTATTATTGTGATGTTTAAATAGGAGACTGATGTTCAAAATTTGATCCTGCAGGAATTTGGTAGTTCTTATCAGCTGTTTCAATGTATATGTGTGATTCTGCTAGTTAAGGTGGGTTATACAGTCATGGCCAAAATATTGGCACCCTTGCAATTCTGTCAGAAAATGCAACCCTTCTCTCAGAAAATTGTTGCACTTGCAAATGCTTTGGTACTCACTTGTTCATTTCTTCAGTTTGCGTTGGAACAACACAAAAACACAGAGAAGAAAAGTAAAATCTGATACAGTCCCACACAGAAACCCTGTCTAAATTGTAAGAAATAATTCTTTTGCAATCTAGTGATTCCAGAATACTTCAGTCCACTACCTTCTATCTCACTGTTCAGCATTCCATATTCACAAAGTGTGTTCAAACTTAATTGTGCTGTTCGAAATTCATCTCCGTTGTTGCTTTAATTTTACAAACTTTGACCCAAGGACATCATATTCTTCACGTTAGTGTGCAAATGGTGCCATACCAACCAACGGTCAATATGGAGAATCAACTAAATATCAGTATGAGGAAGAAAGGAAAAAGTACCAGGAGGATAGTACAGTGGACCCTCTACTTACGGAATTAATCCGTATTGGATCGGTGGCTGCAGGTCGAAAAGTCTGAGGGTCGAGTCTCCATTGACCTACAATGCGTTGAAAACCGATTAATCCCGTAACCGGCCATTTTTGTTCCATTTTTGTTCCATTTTGTTTTTTTTCTGGTCTGTAGGTCGATTCTCAGGCTGCAAGTCGAACCTAAATTTTGCGGCCAGAGAAGTCTGTAAGTCGAGCCGTCTGTAAGTCAAGCCATCTGTAAGTCAGGGGTCCACTGTACTCGTAGCACACATATCAAAAAGTTTCACTTTTTAAAAAGTTTTTAATTTTACAAAGCATACAGTCATGGCCAAAACTATTGACACCCTTAACTTAATATTTGGTAGCACCCCCTATGGAAAAAATAAATGAAACTAATTGCTTCCTGTAACCATGAATGGCTTTCTTACACCTCTCTACTGGAATTTTGGACCACTCTTCTTTTGCAGACTGCTCCAGGGCCTTGAGATTTGAAGGATGCCTTCTCGAAAGTGCGGTTTTGAGATCTCTCCACTGGTGTTCTATGGCAGCGGTCCCCAACCTTGGGCCTCCAGATGTTCTTGGATTTCAACTTCCAGAAATCCTGGCCAGCAGAGGTGGTGGTGAAGGCTTCTCGAATTTATAGTCCAAGAACATCTGGAGGCCCAAGGTTGGGGGCCACTGTTCTATGGGATTCAGATCTGGACTCATTGCTGGCCATTTCAGAACTCTCCAGTGCTTTGTTTGTAACCATTTCTGAGTGCTTTGTGAAGTGTGTTTTGGGTCATTGTCCTACTGGAAGACCCATGACCTCTGGTGGAGACGCAGCTTTCTGACACCAACCACTATGTTGTGCCCCAAAATTCTTTGGTAATCATCGGATCTCATGATACCATCCATACAATCAAGGCATGAAGTGCCAGAAGCAGCAAAGTAACCCCAAAACATCTTTGAACCTCCACCATGTTTGACTGTAGGGACTGTGTTCTTTTCTTTCAATGCCTCATTTCTTTTTCTGTAAACTGCCATGATGTCCTTGACCAAAAAGCTCTACTTTTGTCTCATCTGTTCACAGTACGTTCTCCCAGAAGAATTTTGTCACATAAGTTGTGGTTTTATTACATAGGTTTTGGCATACTCCAGTCTTGCTTTTTTATTCCTTTGTGTCAGCAGTGGTGTCCTCCTGGGTCTCCTACCATAGTGTCTCTTTTCATTCAGATGGCAATGGATAGTGTGAGCTGACACTGTTGCACCCTGTGTCTGCAGATCAGCTTGAATTTGTTGGACAGTTAATCTGGGTTCTGTATCCATCCTTCGTTGTAATTTTTCAGTAATTTTGCTCCTCCGTCCACGTCCAGGGAGCTACAGTGCCATGGGCTGTAAACCTCTTGATGATATTGTGCACAGTGGACATAGGAACATTAAGATCTCTGGAGATGGACTCGTAGCCTTGAGATTGCCAATGTTTTTCCACACTATTTTCTCTCAAATCCACAGACAACTCTTTACACTTCATTCTTTTCTCTATGTTCAGTGTCACACACAACATGTCTAAATACAAATTAAGGAAACATCACAGGCTTGAAAAGAATCACATTCCACACTGCACTGTTTTGTGGCAGGTCCCTGATGCTATTACTGTTAAATTTTTGTTAGTATAAAAATAGCTTGAGTATGAATTCCATTTTCTCACTCATTTTGTTCGTTTCTGAACTGTACCTCCATCCCCCATATTATCAACTTTTTTCTTCATTGGTTGAATGGCATTTCTGTGATTAATTGTTTTGTGCTCTTTTACCCACTATAGTTTTGATAAATTCAGAGATGACTGAATTTGTATGTGTCCAGATGGATCATGTGTGATCCATACCACACAGAGTTATTGCTCTTCAAACAAAATGGTATAGATCTGAATGCCAAGTATTTCTATTCAAAGGCAGAGTTGGAGAGATTTGCAGGGCAGAGTAGCAGGGTGGAGAGGCACTGCATTTGCCTTCTCACTATTATACGTATTTCAAGTCAGAGGAGGAAAGGATTAATTCCAAGGCTTGCCTGAGTCTCCTACAGATTTCATCCTCCTAATATTCAGATTTGCCATATATATCAGAGGCAGACACTAGACTGGACATCTCATTTCAACCTTGTTTGCTTAGAATTTTGAATAGTAGCTCTTGGTTCCTTGGTTTTGCTAGTGCTTATTGGCGTCTATATCTTTCTCTCATTGTGGTAGCTAAACTTATTCAAATCGGATTACACTGACTTTCACTGTATAATCCAAATGACATGTCTAACTGAATGAAGCAATTTTGTCTATATTTGGCAATTGTATTCGTTGCAAATATGGAGGGAGGGGTAAATGGCTTGCCCCATTTGATTTAAAGAAAACCGTGGAGATAAGGCAAAGAAGAATCCAGCAACATAGAAGGGGAATTCATCACTTAGTGCCAATTTTACAGAATTGTGGCTCTAACATGTGTGTTCTATATAAAGCTTGCTACAGCTGTTTTCGTGTCAGTGTAAAGGAGGCCTCAAAAGGGGACAAGGATCTGGTCTTTAAAATGCAGAAAACTTTATTATCTCAACTGGCCACTGATGCTGCATTTCAGCTTTTTATCGCTTTTTACATGGTGCTATTTAATCTTTTGCATTGTTGCTGCAGTTCTGTTCAGAGTAGATATGGCTTTCTATAGAGTTTTGAAGGTGATACATGTAAATATATTGAATTATGAAAACATAATTAAGATAAACTTGGCTACTTCGCTGGAAAGAAAAAATGTGCAAACTTTTCTTTGCTTATGGAGAAAAGGATGACTTATACAAAGTGGTACAAAGGGTTGCAAATAGCAACACATTTGAGGATATTAAACTTGAAATTCACGGAGGTTCCATTTTTAGAAATAATGAACCAGATTAAAATAATGTCTTATAGTTAATAAAAGAGGAAATCCAGTAAGAACAAATATTTCTGAAAAGAATAAAGACTAAGTCCCTTGTGAATGACTTACTGTGCACTTGGCCTGCTGTATGGCCAGTGATACCAAAAAAAGTAGTAATATGAGGATTAAACTAGACATGTGTGGTTAGAGTTGATTACTGAATGCAAATCCTGGTACATAAATGGGGAAGAGTTATTATCAGACTCTGCCATTTCTGGCTTCATGAAAGTAAAACCGTTTGGCTGCCAGTTTTTATACTGTTGAAATTGTTCAAAATTCCCAGCCGTTTTAGATTATTGTGAAGGAAAGCAGGAGGCAAGTGAGCAGTCCTCACCGATAGAACCATCAGAAGAGGAAAGAGGAGTCAGTAAAGGTGATATAGGAGAGACGGAAAGAACCTTAGTACAGGAGAAACGGAGTGTAGATGTTTGCCTGGTAGAGGAAGGAGAAGGAAGCAAAGGGGATGAGCTGAAACTCTCTATGTGGGAGGAGTATATAAAAGAAAGGGGAGAGAGGAGGTTTGGGAGTAGACGGGAAAAAGGGGAAAGGAGAATACAGTGGTGCCACATCCCTATGACACTGGTAATGGTGCGGCTAAAAAAATACTGTAAATAAATAAATAAATATTTACGACTATTTCGAGTTATGACCAGCTCTGGCTGCAGTATTGTGCTTCGTCTTGCGGTCGGAGCTTCCAGTTACGAAAAAGGCGGGAAATTCAAATTTCTAACTGTAGGTGGTGACGAGGCTGCTTCTTTGTAGCTCTTTTGCCCCAGCAGTTAGAGAGTGTATGATCAGAGAAGGCTGCCTGGTAAGGAAAGCTGCTGTTTTCTGCTTTTCAAAAACTGTTCTGGATGTTTTTGCAGCATGGTTTTGGGCGGGGGGGGGTTATGGTTCTGTGCTGTGATGGCTCTTGGGGGGTTTGTTGGTTGCTTGGTTTTTCCCCCCATTTCTGATGGATCTTGGGGGGAGTTGGTTGCTTTTTGGGTTTTATTCCCCTATTCGGATGGGTCTTGCATGCTACCCTTGCTTTTTCCTTTGCATTTCCGACCTGGTCCCTTTGTTCTCTGTTCATTTCCGATCTGCTCCATTTGTTTTCTGTGCATGTCCAACCTGGACCCTTTGTTTTCTGTGCATTTCTGAACTGCTCCCTTTGTTCTCTGTGTACTTCTGACATAGTCCCTTGTTCTCTGTGCATTTCCAATCTGCTTCAATTGTTTTCTGTGCATTTCTGATGGGTCTTGCACGCTTGATTGCTCTTCTTCTCCCCCCCCCTTGGCCGGATGGGATTAATCTCATTTCCAATGAGTCTTGCAGTGATTTTTTTGGATGTGTGTGTGATTTTTTTTTCTTTAGCCAGAACAGATTGATTTCATTTCAGTGCATTTCAATGGGAAATGGTGCTTTGACTTACAACCATTTCAACTTACGCCCATCTTCTGGAATCAGTTGTGTTGTAAGTTGAGGCACCACTGTAAAGCTAAGGTGGAGCAGGAAAAGAATGACTTAGAATATGAGAAAGCGCAGGATCTTTTGAAGGATTTCCAAATCTAAGAATCGGAGGCTTGCTGCCTGACCCAGAGACAAAAAGAGAAGGAGAGGCCACATTTGAAATGCAAGAATGAACAGTCTTGCCACGGGGGCAAGGTTGCGGGAGGAAAGTGATATGCCTAGATTCAACCTGCAATACCCCACCGAAGGAGGGCGATTGGGCATTTCACCCATGCTATGACACAGTTTGTGCTATGCGGAGTGCTCCCCTACGCAAGATTACGGATCGAGAGCGGCTTGGTCCAGCCCTGCAGTGAATCATCCCTGCGTATAGGAACAATCTGTGTTGTGAAGCTATGGACAGATGCCAGATCTGTCATGTTTTGACCTTGTTGGTGTTATGGTTGAAACCCCACAAATTAATAAAGTTGAAATTGAAGATAGTTTTAAAAAGTCTCCGTCCTTTCTTCCCTCCAAAACGGAGGAACTGCCACAACTTTCAAAAGAACCCAATCACAGATATTTTATCTGCCAATGGAGCTCTGAGTGATCCCAGCCCGTACCACACTTTTCAGGATATACACAATGGATAGGAAATGAGTTCAGCTTGTTTTCTCACCTGCCATTGTACCATTTTTCACCTGCCATTGTACTTCTGGCCTTAACTCTGAGTAGCATGAATATTGTGGATCAGGTAACACAGTGGATCTTACTGCAGTCATAACTGTTGCTGGTTAAAGTCAAACATTCCCCAAAAGCACCACCAATGATCAAAGTACCGGTAAATTTTCTGCAGTTTTAGTAAGCTTTCTGAAAGCGGTCAGCTCTTCTTTGTAGGACAATTTCAAGCTTAATAATAATATACAATATAGCATCATCATCATCTTGGATCTGCAGAACGGAAGGGACCCCATAGTCATCAAATCTAGGCCCTGTCAAAGAGGCACTGTGAGGAATTGAACTCCAAACTTCTGGCTCCGCAACCAGAGACCTAAGCCACTGAGCTATCTGACAGTCCTTAAAGCTAATAGAACTGCACAACAGCCCATCAGTATCCCATATACCATCAAAATCTCATATATATCTTTGGAATATTTAGGACCACAATATAAATTTAATCCCTGGAATGTGCTACTATTTGGTGTTAACTCATTTTATATTTTGGCTTAACTAGTGATACGCCTCAATCTACACCAAGTGTTATGAGACATTCTTCCCCTTTTGGTCAAACTTTTAAAACAGTGTTCTTACATTCTTGGCTATGGGTTAGCTTAAATTGGACATCTCCTCTCTGTTCAAGCTTAAAGCAAGCCCCCAAAGAAGCCAAACATAACATTTTATTCTAATGCAATATTTCTTTCCAGTATTTGTCACCCCATACAAGGTCTTTGCAATATATAATCTTTGGCTGAGATCCAGTGAGTTCTTTAATACACCCTCTTAGAAGTCTATCCCCTTCTATCACAATTTCTAACCGTGTCTTAAATCTGTGGTTCATTAGTTCAAGTGAGGTGTGTTAATTTTTTAAAATGTATTTTTATTTTTAGATCATTACTGCGCCATGGATGTTTTTTTATCTTGTGCTTGGGATTCCTTTCACTCTCTAAAAGGAATCAAATAAGGATGTTTGGCCAAAATTTTCATTAGCTAAATTGAAAGCTAGAAAAGGGATATTTGATCAAAATTCTCAAGCTGGTTGAATTTGTATGTCTTACCAAAATGCCAGGTTTGTTTTGGCTGTAGCAGAAGGCCTAATTGCAGTTGAGTCATTACATGAGAACTATATAAAGTGAAATTTGTAATACAGGTTACAGAGAATAGTCATGACGTATCATTGAATGAAAGTGAATTCTACTTGCAAATAACACTAGTAATTTATTAGAGAAACCATAATTAATAATTGTGTGCTGTCCAGTTGAGTTTGACTTTCCAGGGTTTCTTAGTATTCAGAATGGCTTACCATTCAGAATGGTTTACCATTCTCTTCATCTAGTGGCAATCTGGGATTGTGGCATTTTCCCAAGGTCCCATATACTGGTTTTTTTTTTATCCCAGAAGATACAGTGAGGAATTGAATTCCTGATCCCTATTTTTACAGCCAAGTACTCATTGAGCTATCCAGCTAGCTTAATGGACTTTTTTATACCAGCAATCCCAGTTTTCTATATCTTCTCCATTTCCCCCAGCTATAATCTAGTTGAAATATGATTTTGCCCTTCCTCATGTTCTAAGACTTGTTAACATATCTATCTTTGAATATTTTCACCCCAAACAAGTATTTCTGGTCATCTGCTATGTAAATTTTCAGTGCCCGCCTCTGTCCAAGTCAACATCCCACGTTATTAAAAAATAAATATTAACTTTAATGTTTACATTACAACACAGGTCCAAGCAAGTTACTTTATGCTTCCTGTACTTATTGAGATACATTTTTTGCATTTTCACTTACCATATTTTTCCGTATATAAGATGCCCCATGTATAAGATGCTCCCCCACTTTTCTAATCCCAATTTAAGAAACCAGTATTTTAAACATAAAACAGAATACATTTTTATTTAGTAATTATGTAACATTGTCCCTGTTGCATCTGAGCACTGCCTGCCTGCTCGACCTCCAACAAGGTGTTTTGCAATTGGTTTGTTCAGCATCAGCTGATGTCAGTTATATAAGGCTTGTGATTGGAGGAAGGTAAGTCTCCTGACTTTAGGAAGCTAAGCCTCATGATTGGAGGCAGCCTGTTTGCAGAGGCAAGGTATGGGCCATTGTGTTCTGTCCTCAGCTTACTTCCATGTACAAGACGACCCTCAATTTTTAGTGTAAAGATTTTAGACAAAAGTATCATTTTATGCATGGAAAAATATGGTAATTAGCCCACATATCCATAGATGGAAGATCTTTGGATCCAGCACAACCTTAGGTGCTCAGTGTCTAAGCCATCTTGGCGGTTAGGATTACACTGTAGATAGGTTTTAAAATGAAACTAGGAAGGCATATGAAACACAAGGCCCTTCATGGTGAAGAGTCACAATTGCAACATCTTATCTCAGGTACAGAGACACTGGCTGAAATTTTGTTGCTTGGTGTAACAAGTTACCAGTAGAGCAGACCAATTTGAATCAATGGAACCTATGGAGGAAATTAGTCACCAGGTCCCCACTGAATCAATGGGCCTACTCTAGTGCGATGTATTGTGCTAAGCTAGCGGATTTCAGCTGGTATATTTGTATATCCCAATTGCTAGGTAAAAATAGTTGGAGCATATTCTAGTATTGATGTATTTTTATGGGCTTGCAATGGCATCTAGTTAGCCACTCAGGTACAGAATGGAGGACGATGTGAGCAGGGATCTTCTGTTTATGATCAGGGAGTTAGAACTGACTTTTGGTTAAATTAGTCGCTAAAAATATATGCACTGTCTACACATGGTCCTTGTATAAAGAAAATAAATACTGGATAGGAAGCTAAAAATGTATATTTGAGTGTATAATGATCTGCTACAGTTCCTTAAATTGTGGGCTTTGCATGCGCCCGGTTGCTGCTGCTGTATTATAGCTTGTGAGTTTTTCATCCACATCAGCTAAAGTACCCATGTAGTAAGGCTGATTTACATTCTTCAATTTAATGTAGCATTCTAACCTTTTTTTCCTTAAAATCCTATGACTATGCCTTTTAAATATCTTCATCAAAGGCAAAAATTAAATTGGCACAGTTGTGCATTTCTGCCATGGGAATTCTGTAATAGGAAGGGGTGCACTTGTTTAACAGTTTCTTACATGTCAAAGATGAAGGTAGAGTATCTTGGCTGTTGACAGAGGTGACAGGTCTAGCCTAAGGAGGGTTCCAACCTGATGGCTCAGGATAGCCTTTCCCAACCTGGAGTCTATCTGTTGAACTTCAGTTCTGGTAGCCCCAACTATCATGGCCAAAGAAGGTTCCTAGAAGTTGAAGTTCCTAAATATGTGAAATGGATTAGGCTGACTTAGGCATTGCAAGTCTGGTGGAAATAATTTGGATGTGTAGGCAGGATATGCTGCAGAACAGGTGGGTCTTGTTGTCCTGAATTTTTGAAGGTTGGCCTTTAAACCTTGGCCAAAATAGTGGTGGGAATCCCAAATTTAGTTTAGGCACTTTTTAATATAAAAACACTATTTTCATTTCCACACTTAAAAGAACAGCTTTGTGTGTTTCTGAGTAAAATATTTTCCTCTTCTGCATGATTATTTATTGAAGTTGTGTGTGGAAGCATATTTCCTTATAAACACAATCAGGAAAGATATTTATGGAGAATTACCTGCTATTACTGGGATGGTTTATTTAAAATTGTGTCTGCAGAAGTATTTATACAAGCTAGTGCTTCCTGTTTGTATAGTAATAATAAGAAGGGTGTTGGTTAACCTAAAATGTCTATTTGGCCAAATCTCCAGTTCATGAGGAAATGGTTTCAAGGCACAAACACTTCTCCCTGACAGTAAACTTTTTAAAGGACTTTTGATTTTAATATCACTTTCCTCTCAATATTTGTTCTGTTTGGAGTGGTTTCCACAGACCATGGCTGTCCTTTTGAAACTGCCATCAATATATGGAAAACAAACTGTAGCCCTCTTTCAAATCTCAGTGTGGTTGAGATGTTGGTTTGATGTTGGCTAACACATTTTTATTACTACACAAGCAAGACTTGTTTACAATGGCAACATTTTAAATAAGTAGTTTCTCTGATACCAAGTAAGTATTTGTAAATATTTTTCCCAAGCTGTTTCCTAAAAGGATAATGTGGCTGCAGCATCTAGAGCCATGGCTAGATGTGGGCACTTGACTCATAAAAGCCAACTTGTCGAGTAGTATTTATCTGATGATGACTCATTAATTTAAAAAAATTAACTGAATTGGCACAACAAAAAAGATTCTCTAACAAGGAACATGTTTGATACTTTTGCTAATTCACTATTTTTCTGTAATAGCTGATTATTTAATTAATTTATTTTTAATCTGCAATAAATTATTTTAGCAGTTTTAGTTAAGATTTCTATAGATATAAATACCTCACTGAACAGTTCTCCTTGGCTTTTATCATGGTTACAGCTTTTGAAATGTGATTTAAGACAGTAACTTATGCCACTGCTAACTGCTTGGATTGCCATTTGGCTTGGAAATTCTTGCAGATGTAGAGGTAGCCAGAGGGAGAGGTTTTGCTGTATTACTATTTCCTCTCACCCCCAGTGTTGCAGAGTTAATCCTCCAGTACAGCACATGCTGACATACATTATAGCTAAATTAAAACGATCAGATAATAGCTTCCCCGTTACATTTTTTTACTGGCAGCCATCTCCCAATATTTCGGGGTTGTTGGACCACTGTACCCCGTGTTTAAAAGGTCATTTGATACTACCTTAGAAATGTACTCTGCTGTTAATGTTTTTTTTTTTTTTGTAAGCAAAATGTGACTAACTGCATCCCCATATTGGCAGTTAGGGTTTGGCTTTTGCTGTTTTTGCTAACATCTTTTAGAAAGCCAAATGAAGTTGTGAATGGGTGGGCTAATGAAAATCACAAAGCCAGATATTTTTTTCTGTTACACACCTATCCAGAAAAAATAAGAATTGAGAGAGAGAGAGAAGACTCCATGTGGAACTGACATTAGGAGTATGTCAGGCCAGCTCTCCAGATTAACAGGTAGCAGATTAAAAATGAGTGAAAGCAGCTGCATTAAAAAGTACTGTTTTTTAAAAGAATTCCATATTCTGTCTTCTAAAAGTTAAGTCAGTGATGCATGTTGGAAAAATAACCCTATATTTAGATATCTTTTAATCATGAATCCTGTGCAGGTACTGTTCAAGGGGTCCTGTGAATATACTTTAAGAGATGCACCTAACCCTGCTCCCTCTGTTGTCATGTTCTTTCCAGTTTCACTGCCAGGGACAAAGAGAAGAATTCTGCCAGCATGTAGACAGAACACAGAAGCAAGAACCCACCTTTTCTAGAACCCTTCCTCGCTTCTACATGTTGACAGAAATATTTCCTTTTCATACTCAGTGCTGAAACTATGATGAGTATAAGGACTCTATGCTAAGCATGTTCACAGTGTTGGCTTGAAAAATGCCTTTTAAAAGTTAGGGTAAGTGTGCTTGTTTTTCTTTTTAGGATAGAGCAGTGATGGCGAGCTCCAGTGCCCAAACTGCAAAAGACAAAACAAAACAAAAAACGCAGCCCAGGGGGCGGCGAGTGGCGGCGGCGGCGGCAGAAGTATTGGAAGTGATGGTGGAAGCACGAATCTGGGGCACTGAGGTGCCTCCAGACCCCACTCTGGATCCACCTCCACTTCTGCCCAACCCCACCACTACCTATAGCTTGGCCGGCCCGCCGCCACCAGCACCAGCTGCTCCAGATCCTGCCCTGCTGCCTGTTGGGGCACTAACACTGCGGTTGCACCTGCCTCCTGAGGTTTGGTTGCTGGGGGAGCAATCCAGCAACTTATGGCTAGTGTGCCCACAGAGAGGTCCCTGTGTGCCAGCTGTGGCACGCATGCCGTAGGTTCACCATTGCTGGTACAGAGGCATAACCATGTGTCTTTTCATTGTTATTTCCTATAGTTACTATATACAGTGGTCCCTCGCTTAACGAGCACACCGTTTAACGACGAATCTGCATAGCGATGCGGATTTTGCAATCGTTTTTATGATCGCATTGCAATGTTTTGGTAGGTAAAACATCGCATTGCGATGATCGGTAAGCATTTTGCTTACCGATTTTTGCATTGCGATGTTTTTTTAAACAGCTGATTGGCGATTCCAGAATAATAATAATAATATAATTTATTGTCATTGTAAGTATATACACAGTATACCATACAACGAAATTCACAGACACCCAGAGACCAGACACATGCACACACATAACATTCCCCAAACACTCCCCACCCACTAGAAGTCCCCGACTAAAAATACAAACATGTACACCTCAGGCCAAGTAACACAGTCCAACTAATTATTCACTACTGGTGGTCTTTAAGCTCATTATTAATTGCAATTATAGCTCTAGGATAAAAACTATTTAGAAAACGTGTGGTCCGAGTCTTAATTGTTCTATATCTTCTGCCAGACGGTAACAGTTCAAAAAAGTTATAAGCAGGATGGGAAGAGTCTCTCAGGATGCTGTGTGACTTCCTCAGACAGCGGGATGTGAAGATGTCATCCAGGGTTGGTAGCTGGAGCCCGATGATATTCTGGGCAATTTTAATGGTTCTCTGTAGAGCTTTTTTGTCCGCTACAGAGCTACTCCCAAACCATGCCAGAATGCCATAAGTTAGGACACTCTCAATGGTGCTACGGTAGTAGGACATAAGTAAATGCTGTGATAAATTTAACTTCCCGAGCATTCTCAGGAAATACAGCCTCTTCTGTGCCTTCTTTATTAGCATGTTGGCATTTATAGTCCATGAGAGGTCCTCTGAGATGTAAGTACCCAGAAATTTAAAACTACCAACTCTCTCCACTTCCTCACCGTTTATGTACAGTGGTAAATGTACATTTCTCTTCCTCCTAAAATCAATTATGAGTTCTTTAGTTTTTTTGATGTTAAGTGTGAGATGATTTTCTTTACACTATAGTATCAATCTTTGTACTTCCTTTCTATAAGCAGACTCATTGTTCTTATTTATGAGTCCCACCACTGTCGTATCATCCGCAAATTTAATAATTGCATTGGTGTTATATAGTGGGGTGCAATCATGTGTGTACAGGGAATAGAGGAAGGGACTCAGCACGCAGCCCTGGGGAGCTCCTGTACTTAGTACCAGGGTAGAAGAATGGTGGGATCCCATCCTTACTGACTGTGGCCTATCTGTCAGAATGGCCACCAGAAGAAGAAAATGGACGCCCGCAGCGTTTTCGCGCCCTGCCCTCCCTTACCGAGGCGGCGAAAATGGCGGCCCTATGGAGGATTCCCGCTTAGCAGTGAGTTTACCCCCCATAGGAACACATTAAACGGAGTTTAATGCGTTCCTATGGGGTTTTCCGTTCCGTTTAGTGATGTTTCCAGATAGCAACGGTTTTCCTGGAACGGATTAACATCGCTATGCGGGGCACCACTGTAATCACTTGTGGTGTGTTTTTTAAACCATATTTCAAGTTCTTAAGCCGTTATCTCAGTAACTTAAATAGCAGCACCATAGACGAGGCCAGTTTGATGATGCTCATTATATGTGGGGGGAATTCAAGCTGGGAGAACACTGGCTTACCTGGGGGTGCTTTGAGAGGTTGGACATTTTGTCTTGGGGCTTCTTTGCTGTCAGGTCACACTGAAACAGTATACTATACCAGAAAATTGTTTGTTTCATCTTGAAGTTATATTTTGAACTGCCTTTCCTGAAGAATGGATGAGTAAAGCATATATTTACATCACCTTAAATTAAATCTTTTATGTGGTTAACTGAAGGAAGTCTGTTTCTGCAAAAGACTTAGAAGAAAATACAGGTGTTTGGGGGATATTGGGGGTGCACAAATGAACAAGTAACACAAACAATCTGACTTGACATATAGCCTAGTTTGTGTCTAAGAATATTATACATGTTTTCTTAAGAATGTCTTGGCTTTCTCATGACTTGTTTCTTTTCAGAACTCAGACATGTTTTTCAGATTGTTGGATGATTCCTGAAGTGGCTGACTGTTTTTGGAAACCATTTGATTCTTAGCAGAATTTTGAATTCAGACTTTTATTAAGCATGAGAACTAGCTGTGTTCAAAGCTATTTATAAACTTAGCACAATGTAAAGTGCATATAGATATAATTTGTTTTGTTATTTGCTTTATAAAATAGGTTGTGAAAATGAGAAAAGAAGTAAAGAAGATTAGAGTTCTGACAGTTCGCAGACTAACCAGACATATTGCAAAACTGAAAGCAAAAAAGTAAGTAACATTTTCATAGTATGGTTTTCATGCCAAACACACCGGAGGATTAGGACTGTAATTGAATCCTGAATGTCCTGTGTTTCTTCCATGGAACATCAAGGGGGACAATAATGTAAAACAAGTATTTCCTCTTATTTCTGGATGCCTCTTAATTCAGACCCTATGCTAGCATAAGTTGTGCAACAGGTTTTAGGCCAATGAGAAAGAAAAAAAGTGTGTGCATTATTATGTGTTAGCAGTATTGTTTATGCAGAGACAAATGGGCCTTCCTTATATACACCCAAATAAATAGACAGGTACGTGTATGTACACACACCCAATGTTTCTAGGTGTATCTTGAAATACTATTGTATTTCTAATGTCTGGTATAGGGACGTGGTGGTGCTGCGGGCTAAACCGCAGAAGCCTTTGTGTGCTGCAGGGTCAGAAGACCAGCAGTCGTAAGATCGAATCCACGCGACGGAGTGAGCTCCCGTCACTTTGTCCCAGCTCCTCGCCAACCTAGCAGTTCGAAAGCATGTAAATGCGAGTAGATAAATAGGTACCACCTCGGTGGGAAGGTAACAGCGTTCCGTGTCTAAGTCGCACTGGCCATGTAACCACGGAAGATTGTCTTCGGACAAAATGCTGGCTCTATGGCTTGGAAACGGGGATGAGCACTGCCCCCTAGAGTCGAACACGACTGACTAAAATGTCAAGAGGAACCTTTACCTTTACCTTAATGTCTGTTATAGCACTTGATTGTCAACATTATTTATTAATATATCTTCTGTCTGTTAAAGGAAAACTAAAATAATTACAAAATCAACTAAATGCATATATCAAATTAGTTTAATAAACACAGAACTAAAAGAACTGTTGTCTTCTTCAGGTAGCCCAATATTAGTTCATATTTCCTAACCATGTTTAGAAGAAGGAGAACTTTTTGCATTCACCCACCATCTGTGGTGATGTTTTGTAAGTTTACATCTCAAAAGTGGCAGAAAAACTTTTGCCAAAATACTACTGTCTATTATTATGGCTTCTCTCGCAGCCAGTAATAACTAAACAAAAGACATGTACTTTCTGCAATCTGAAATAAGTGCTTTCCTTTTTCAGAGGCACTGAAGAGGCAGTACTGAAAAACCAAAAACGTGCACAAAGGTTACTGGAAGAAATTCATGCCATGAAGGTAATGCCATGCATTATGTATTGAATAGCTAGCATGCTTAAATTGCTAACATCTGCGTGGGCCATTTTTGAAATGCACGTCCAATAAGCTCATCTCAGGTCTTGTACGGGCTACTTCTGGCTTTAAATTCAACATCTGGGAGGGCGCTGGATCGTAGGCGTAGAGGCTATTTTAAATTTGTATTTTACTGTTTATTGGTATAACTGTCAAAGTGCTTGACAAATTTGACTTCAAGAGTTGCCAAGCCAAACTTACATTAGTATCCAAGAGCCATGTGTGCCTTGCGTTTAAATTTGTGAACTAAACTATAGCTGTGAAGTGCCTCTGTTGCTCAGAAGCGTGGATGGCCATTTTGGTAGTTGACATCATAGTTCCTGGACTTCCCCCTTGCCAACTCCTTGCATTTTTTTGTAATGTTGTCACTCCTGTAATGTGCAAAGCAGTAACTGACCAAATGGATTGAAACTGAAGTCCTTTTTCTTCTGTAGCCAGGGTATTCATTAGCATCTCAATCCCTCTTTTACTTCCCTTAGGTTGACTTGTTGGCCCACTAAATGCCTGGCAGGCTCCTGTGTAAAATATATATATGCTTTTACCAGCCTAATTATGCAATGTCTTTTTTTAATACTGTTTTTGTAATTTAAAAGTCAAAGTACAGGAACAGTCTTTGAGGCTTAATAATAATAGTAAACTGCAGGAATGTGGTTTCCCCTATTAATGGATGCTCGGTTTTTTATCACAAACAGATGAGCAATATCATTTTACAATGCATACTAATTCATGCAACTATTTCTAGTCTAGAAATTCTACCAGTATTAATGAAAAGTAGATTATGCAGCTACAGAACTGAATAAAACTCTTATTGAACAGCATATAGCAAATATTTTAAAGACTTTGCTTCTCTCTCTAATATTTCCTTATTTTCGTTCGTGAATTTTGCTGCACTCAAACAATTAAATAGAGCTACAAATCATGGTGTAACAGGCAGCCCTGACCTCACCTGTCCGTCACAGCTGGGCAGTGAATCATCAGCCAATGGGGTGACGGAGGGTGGGGCTGAAGAGGGAGGAGCTGGAAGAAAAAGGGGTGTGAAAAGAGGGGGAGAGATCAGATCAGGAGTGTGTGAGAGAGAAAGAGCTTGTTTAGAGGCCTGCGTGCCTAAGTGGTCAGTGAGGGAAGTCTGTGATTGATTAAATAAGATACAGTGATTGACATCTTGATTAGCTAACTGTGATTTACATATTTTATTTTGTTATTTCAATAAACCTGTTTTGTTTTGAAGGAAACCTTTGTCCTTCTTAAATAGTCATTACAATTGGTGGCAGCGAGAAGGAAGTAGTGTGGTGGGCATTCTGAGAGGCCTGAGTTGGCAGTGACATCAGAGTGGCCTGCTACGTCACACATGGTTTAGCCTAAAGGGAGGAATGCATTTCTGAATTTCAGTCCATATTCTTGCACTTAAGGTACTTGAGAAAATCAACCTGTAGCAACACTGCCTACCTACTCTTCCCCCTGCTCCAAAGATGGGTAGTTGGACTCAGAATCTATGGAAAGAGGTATTTTTCCCACTATGCTGAAGGGCAGCAGGTTCTCATGCATGTGGGAAATACCACCCAGATAATGCTTTCCTATTTTTTCTCTCCTTTCTTTCCTTCTTAGTATTCATTAGTTAGGATGAGACCTTCATGTAAACATATAAGAAAAAAATGTTATGAAGAGGCCTCTTTTTTGGTCCATTTTTATTGATTTCCCAAAAATAGAGCTCTTAAGCATGAATGATTCATTTAAACAAAAGAGGGATACACAAATATTTTGTGGTCTTTCACGTTTCCTCTTTTGCTTACCTTTTCTTTCATCTTTGCCTGTCAAATGACCCAGGAGAATTTTCATCCAATAATGTTATGAGGGCTTCTGTCAGCAGCAAATAAGAATATAAAGGAGCGTGGGGGGGGGAATTTTGAACCATTAAAAAGGCCTGGGTTGGTCGGAACCTAGTAAGGGGAGGTTTTTTGCTTCAGTTGTTCTTGTGGGAATCTGTGTCCCAACTCTTGGTGTTCTCCATCTTATATTGTTCTGCCTGTGCCTGCCTGCTTCACCGATGGAGTCAGCAGAGAAAGTAGTAGGGTGTCCCCCCCCCCCGTGTGTATATATGGATATGTCCTTTCCCTGTATATGTCATGTTTATTTGTTATGTTACAGATATACATGTTGTTGTTTGATTATTATTTTTCCCTATGTAGTATTCCCTGCTTTTTGAGTAGATTGATTCATCTCTGTTGCCTTGCCTTTATGGGGCGTTTTTGACTACAGTGGTGCCACGACTTATGACTGTTTCAAGTTATGACCAGCTCTGGCTGCAAAAATTTGTTTCTACTTGCGACTGGAGCTTCAAGTTACGACCAGAAAAAAGGTGGGGAAAAAGGTGGGGAATTAAAATTACTAACCGTTGGTCAGCGAAGAGGCTGCTTCTTTGTAGCTCTTTCACCCCAATGGTTAGAGAGAGTGCATCAGAGGAGGCGTTGGGCTGCCTGGTGCTGCTTTCTGCTTCTGAGTGAGTACATACGGGGTTTTGCAGGGTGGGTTTGGGCCGGGGGGGATGTTTCTGTGCTGTAATGGTTTGTGTGTGTGTGTGTGTGTGTGTGTGTGTTTTCCAGCCCCAGCGTGTTCTAGTGGGGCTTACTCTGTTTGTTTTTTTCTCTGTGTGAGGGTTTTTTTTCAGCCCCAGCGCGTTCTGATGGGGCTTGCTATGTTTTTTTGTTTTGTTTTTATTTTTGTGATTTTTGCCCCAGCCCCAGCATGTTCTGATGGGGCTTGCTGTGTTGGGTGTTTTTTTTTTTGGGGGGGGGGAAGTGATTTTTGCCCCAGCCCCAGTGCGTTCTGATGGGGCTCGCATTGTGGTTTTTTTTTGTTTGGTTGGTTTTTTTGGTTTTTGGTGATTTTTTCCCCAGCCCCAGCGCTTTCCAATGGGGCTTGCATTGTGTTCTCGGTTTTTCATGATTTTTTTTCTTCCAGCCCCGACGCCTTCCGATGAGGCTTGCACTGGTGGGGTCTTTTTATTTGTGTGTGTGTGTTTGTTTGTTTGTTTTTTGGTAATTTTTCCCCATCTGGAACGGATTAATCACATTCCAGTTCATTCCTATGGGAATGGTGCTTTGACTTATGACCATTTTGAGTTACAACCATCTTGTGAAATGGATTAAGTTCGTAGGTCGAGGCACCACTCTAGTTGTTAAGGATTCTTTAGGGCTTTTGGATTCCTTCTCTGTTGCCTGTCATGCTCCTGTTTTTTTGGAGTAGTTTTTCAGCCTTCTTTAGCACCTTTGGACAAGTGTCAGATAAAATACAAATGGGGGGGATCTATTTTGTGGTTAATGTAAGAAGTAGTACATGAAATATATGCAAATGAAAGAGACATGTCATCACCCATGAAATAATACAAAACAAAATAAACATGAAAGTTCATTGGGAATCTCTAGATCCACATTTGTGAAGGCTTCGTGGATCCAAAGCTTTCATTTAGAAAAGGATGTGGCTAAGTTGTCCTCCGAGAGTTTACTGTGTTTAAGTGAGAAGTATTCAAATACAGATTTTTTTTAAAAAAATACACTCTACCAGAATACTTCTAGTGCCTGCTTCCAACCATTTCCCTATTTAATGATGACAACAACAACACCGTCAGAGCTACAAAAAAGGCAATATTAGGAACAACATACATATTGTGCTGCTATTTAACATATATGTAGGTTTTTGATTAAAACTTGTATCTGTTATAGAATACTAGTCAATATTTTTATAATTTTGATTGATTGTGCCTGGTACAGTGGTGCCCCACTTGACGATTACCTTGTTATACGATGAAATCACTTGACGATGTTTTTGCGATCGTTCTTGCGATCACAGAACGATGATTCTATGGGCGATTTTGTTTGATAACGATCGGTTCCCTGCTTCGGGAACCGGTTTTCCGCATTACGACGATCAAAAACAGCTGATTCTCAGGGTTTCAAAATGGCCGCCCACTGTGCAAAATGACTCCCTGCTGTTTTCAGGACTGATTGCTCGCTATACAGGTGTCGGAAAATGGCCGCCCTATGGAGGATCTTCACTGGACGATGAGGTATTTCCCCCATTAGAACGCATTAACCAGTTTTTAATGCATTTTAATGGTTTTTTAAATTTCACTTGATGACAATTTCGCTCTACAGCGATTTTGCTGGAACAGATTATCGTTGTCAAGCGGGGCACCACTGTATTTTTATTTTTGAATAATATCATTGTCATCATCTTGGGACTGCAGAGCTGGAAGGGATGCTATGGATCATGGAGTCCAGTCCCTGTCAAGGAGGCACTGTGGGGAATTCAACTCCCAATGTCTGACTCAGTAGCCAGAGACATAAGTGCTATCCAGCAGTTCATTAGGCAGAGAGTCTTTTCAGAGTTCAAACATATTCTTGGGTGCCAACAGCTGTACATATTGTTCAGTGTGAATTGTTTAAGTGATTAGTTAAAGCTTCCAGATTAAGATTTAATGCCTTTAAAAAGTTATGATCTTTTCTTTACCCAAAGGGCCATTTGTACTTGATAGATGCTGAGAAGCTCCTGTCACTACCTGTGAATATCTTTATCTATAGCAGATTTGTTCCTTAAGTATACAACACCAATGTGGTCTGGCATGTGGAATTTTTCCTTTGATGTCAGTATTTCATTTTTATTAGGAGGTTTAATGGTTGTTTTTGTTCATTTGTTTTGTAATAATCAGGCATTTGCGAAATGTTCAGCCATTACTAATTCAAAAGCTAGAAATGTCTTTCATTGTTGGGAAACAACATTGGTTAAAAATTCCAGCTACGTGGATGAAAAACTGGGTTAATTGTTTGCAGGAGTTCTTCACGCTATTGGAACAGAAAACTGTTTTTAGATTCCTCGGAGTTCATTTTGCCAGAACTGTATATATAAAACACTTACTTTAAAATACAGGAAAGGGACAAAGAACACTGTGAACCTAGCTTGTTCTGTCTCTGGATGTGATCTGTTTCATGGATTCAAAAACGACCAAGAAAAAAGTATTGGTGGAAGAAGAGCACGGTTTATAGTAACATTTGTTGTTTTCTAAGTTATTGTCACTTGGGCTTCATGGGCATTAGTATTTATCCTATTTCACATCAAACATATAATAGGATGTAACATTTCCTGTGAAACTCTTATGCTGTTAACAAATAAGCACTTTGGGTCAGCCACCTCCAGACTATACATTTTAAAACATCAGGTAGTTGTAATAAAAATGTAAAATAACTATAGAGCTTGTAATAAAAGGCTACATTTAATATCTCCTAGCTGCAGGATATTTAGTTTGCTCTGTAAGTGAAGCAGCTCTTAGGTTATTTTGTAATGTTACACACACAGTATATGTTAGAGTTTGTAGTTCAGTTCATCCCAACTGACATCCTCTAAGAATAATCACAAGTTTGTCTTGGAAAACTACCTAAAGAAGAAAAGTCCTACAGTGGGGTCTTGACTTGAGAACTTAATCCATATTGGAAGGCGGTTCTCAAGTCAAAAAGTCTGTAAGTCAAGTCTCCATTGACCTACAGTGCATTAAAAACCGATTAATCCCGTAACAGGCTGTTTTTGTTCCATTTTGGTTTTTTTCTGGTCTGTAAGTCAATTCTCAGGCTGCAAGTCAAACCTAAATTTTGCGGCCAGAGAAGTCTGTAACTCAAAAAGTCTGTAAGTCAAGCCGTCTGTAAGTCAAGGGTCCACTGGTACAGAGGTTAAGGTAAATCTCCATATAAATTAATCAAGGTCCACATAATCCTCTTTTCCTGCTTTGTGTTGTAAGTCTACCATGTGCCACCAACTCATATTACTAGATTGCTGTGCTCTTGGCTTTCCTTCACTGTTGACCTTGAGAACTGGAAGCCTGTTAAAGGTACAAGAGAAACAGATAATACACTAATCCATAGGGATAGAAGTTCTGTACTGTTTTCTCAGCATACCTGTCTTGTGGCTCCTCTCCCTTAAAACTGGTTCTGTAATAGATGTGCTACCTTTTTCTGTGTACACAGTGATGCAGAAGGCGGCATGCAACAGTTGCATTTTTAAATGCTTTTTGAGTATGATTCAAAGGGGGGAATTTGAGTAGGCTTCTGTTGAAAGATCTGCAGGTTTTCAGTATAGACACAAGTTTTCTCCAGAGAGGAGATCACAGATTGCCTTGCTTGTAGAAATACAGTTGATATGGCGTGCTCTGGTTCATGGGGTCACGAAGAGTCGGACACGACTGAACGACTAAACAACGACAACGATCTTTTTGTAGCACTTTTGTGTGATGTTCGAATTTGTCATGTTAGGCAAAATCTTTTTTCACAGCTGCAAGGGCACAACTTGATTTTGAGGTTGCAGTGGTTGCGATAGCACTAAGGCAGAAGTATTGTCCATCAAGCATCTCCACTGGTACATTGCACAATTGGTCATACTGGCAGTGTGCGACTGGGTAATTAAATTGTGCAGTGTATGATGCCCGACACATTTACACCTTTTGTGCTGGTATGAACAGGATTTTGCCCAATGTCTTTTTTCCTTGTTTTCTAGAAGGATCTTAAATCATGCTCATTTTTTTAAAAAAGCAGTGGTGGCTTAAGCAGTGTGGTGGTTGTTTAGTGACTTTTTTTAAAAGAATGTTAAAACTTCAGTATGGAATTTATATATGCCACTGTCTAAATTTTATCACTGGACTCTTCATTCAGTTCAGGAAACAATGTCAAAATTGTTATATGTTAGTCTAAATTAGTCAGTGCCTCGTGGCGCAGTGGTTAAAACGCTGTACTGCAGCTAAAACTGTGCTCACGACCTGGGGTTCAAATCCCAGGTAGCCGGCTCAAGGTTGACTCAGCCTTCCATCCTTCCGAGGTCGGTAAAATGAGTACCCAGCTTGCTGGGGGGGCAATGTGTAGCCTGTATAATTGAAATTTGTAAACCGCCCGGAGAGTGCTTGTAGCGCTATGGGGCGGTATATAAGTCCAATAAATAAATAAATAAATAAATAAATAAATAAATAAATAAATAATTACCACTAATACAATCCAAAACAAATTAATGGGTTCCTCTTGTGCCTAAAAAGGAATGCAAAATGTCGTGTTGATCAGTTTTTCCTTTTTTTCTCTGTTCTCTGTTTTCAGCACTTCTTATGTGCTCTGTTAGGTTGTCTGTTTCAAAGACCTATGCAATACTGCTTGCAAAAGCAATAATAAAATTAATGTAAAGTAAAATTAAATTGTTAAAGAACCTTGATTTGTATCATCAGTATGTCGATAATAACCTTGAATGACACAAGGCCTATGAATTAAAGTGGCAAACCACAATCTATGCCATTGAAGGTCACCTTCTCTGCTACTCACAATGCTTCAGTGATTTATGTGGCATTCAGGATATGAGTTGTGTGGGTCTTTTTATACTTTCCTCTCTTGAGGGTAATGTGACTGGTGTTGGTAGAATTAGAACAGTTCTGGCACATGTCCTCAAAGCTTCTGAACACTAGGCTGTGGACAAGGGGAGTGTTTTGGAAGAACAGTTTGGACATGGTTTTTGTATGTCTAATATAAACTATTTTACAATTGGATGAAAAGAAGTTCACCTATCACTGCAGTCTCCCTCCAGACTGTGAAGAAGTGAAGCCAGGTTTTATCTGCTGCAGTGTCATTGGTCTAGTTTTCTAAATGAAATGTTTTAACTTTTGGTTCTAAACATAACATATATCATATTTGGTTGCTGTCTTGATTAATAAAGTGATACAGCAGCAAGGTGAGAACAGCAAGTCAGTCACACACACAGCATTCCTGTTTGGCCACTGTACAACATTGACCAAACATATGGGTTGCAATATGTAGCATTCCACATCTTGTCAGACTACAACTTCCATCAGCCCTCTAGTCAGTCTCAAGAGACTATGGTAGCGTGCTCTCTATGGAGGACTTGGAACAGCGTCTAGTGTTTCGACGCTGTATGTGAAGCTGGAGTGTCCTCTCCAGGGCACGAAGCCTGGGTAAAATAATATGGAGGATAGGCTGTTACCCAAGCAGCAAATCTCCCCCCTCCATGTCACTGAAATAGTCCAATGGAAAGGCAAGAGCCAATACAACTGGTTCCAGCGACGTTGCAGGAGTTGACAGAACGACACGAAGTGCCTCTGGGACTCTGGCTCCGGATTTTGCCTTGAGGTTGACTCCTGCAGCCTTTTCCATCAGTGGATATAGCCACAAGGCAGTGGAGGTTTGAAAGCAGAGTTTTCCTACACTAGTCAGTGTAACTAATGGTGAGCAATGAAGAAAGTTGCAGTTGAACAACACCTGGGAGCCCACAAGTTGCCGACTCTGGACCTAGAACCTGTACTTAGAACCAAAACGAACCTGGTCCTCTCAGAATTGGGGGAATGGTTTTATCCCTGATATTGCCTATAACTGAAATTTAATCTTGACTTTGGGGAAGGTGATGTGGAATACATCTCATGTAAAAATTAAAGGATGCTATCCTGAGCAAATGCTGACATTCAAAACTGAAGGATTTCTAAGGAAATGGAACATTCAAACGTTATAATTTTGGCTTTTGTGATTGCCCCACTGTATGATGTTATGACCTAGTTTTTTCCTTTTGTCTTACTTGTTTTTCATAGTGTTGATAGCCAAAATACTTTTCCACAGTAGTTTGAGGTCTACTGCTTTTAAAATCACCACAAAATTACTGTCTTGCTCAATGATATTTGCATCCTAGGGGAAAGAGAGTAAATTATATTTCGCGTATGTGACTACCGAGTTGAATGGGAAGCTTCAAACTGAAACAGTTCCTTTAGTTGTCCTTTCTAAAAAGCTCACATCATAATTTCCAGTTTAAGCTTTAGGCTGAAGTCATTGCAATAAATAGGGATGTGCCATTCAGATTGCTTGCACTTCCTAGTCTGGAGCTAGGGCATGGAACTTTTGAGCTAGTTTTCTGTAGGTGTGGGTCTGTCAGCTGGAACTTCTAGAATAGAGAATTCTAGAAGTTGGGAGTCCAAGAAATCCAAATGGCACATTTCCAGCAATATGTGCAATTAGTAAATAATTATCCTTTTGTCTTGCAGACCTGTTAATTCTTAAGGGTATGCTGATAGAATGAGCAAGCTCCTGGTAAAATCATTCCAGTGGTGGTGATTTTCTGAAATTAAAAAATAATTTAAGGAGGCAGGAGGAGGTGGCTCTGCTATCTCTGTTTGCACCCCCACATAGATACAGACATTGAGGCCCCAGTGTTTGACCACCTCTTCCCACCTCTTCCCTTCCTCCAACATGATTGATGATGACTGAGTCCTGCAACTCCACCCTTTTATTCCCATTATCACGCCTTCCCCTAGCTGTCCTGCATAGGTGGTTGCCTTTCTTCCACTTGCAGCAGCACATTCCCCTGACTATGGGCTCGGGAGACATATTCTCCCCTAGGCTTGTGGGGCAGGGCGAGATGACCCACTGGAGTAATTTGAGGTCACCCCTTCACACAATACAATTCATTTGTGTTGGGGCTTTATTCAGTGTTGCAAGCAGAAGTCTGAATTATGTTTGTTGATTTGGCAAATTGTAGGATTGGCTTTAAATGTACTTGAGACCCTTCTTTTTAAGGTATGCATAGAGCACTGTTGAACATATTGTGAATGATAAATATGGAGGAGCTGGTAAAATAGTTTTTCAGATGTAGTGAGAGTGTTTTTCCCGTGCTTGGCAATGAACTTTAAATGATATTTCCATCTGCAAAACTTACTGCAAATATGACCACAGTAGCGGTCATACGACTGGAACATGCATCATCATGCAATGACAAAATATTTCCCCCTTGCCATTTCAGATCAACAATTCCAGTTGATAAATTGTTTGAATTTCTTACCAACAACCAGATAATAAATAATCAGTGTTAAAACAGTTTAATATATTGAATCAATCTTAAGTCTTCATATTGTAGAAAAGAAGTACAATGCTGCTGGAAGAGAATTAGAGCACTTCAAATGAAATATTGTGAGATTATTCTGTGTGCTATGTCGGCATTTAAATTTCTGGAATATATTGACACAAAGCCAAAGTGAGTGCGATGATTTGTTTTTCATAATCTAGTTTAATTAAAATGCATTTAAATTGAGTTCTTAAGCTTATTTAACAGGCAATCATGATGCATGTTCAATACAGGAAATAAAACACATTGGTTTCCAGCTAAATTAAATTTGTACATTAGGTG
Source organism: Pogona vitticeps (assembly GCF_051106095.1). Lineage (NCBI taxonomy): Eukaryota > Metazoa > Chordata > Lepidosauria > Squamata > Agamidae > Pogona > Pogona vitticeps. The sequence goes on along the minus strand of NC_135784.1, from coordinate 252,803,379 downwards.
ATCCAAGGTGCACAAAAGAATAATATTGCTTAGATAGTCTGTTCTGGTACTTCTGTAAGGCAAATTGGTGGAGAAAGAATTCTTATTTGATGGGAAATATTGCAGTCCATGGATAATTATTAAAAGTTAAAGTCCTACTGAAACAAGAGGAGTTTGTTTCCAAATAAATATACATTATATCAATCAGTCAATCAATTAATCAATTGATTGATTGTTTGAACATTATAACAGAAAGAAAATATCCCAGTATTTCTGTGTGCAAAGAAAATTGTCTTTGTGAGATGGCCTTACACCCGCTCTTCCTCAGCAAAGCTATATTGAATGTTAAGCTAGCTGATACTTTCATGAAATATACCAGTACATGAGTTCTTAAAAATACAGATGTGCCCAATAGCTGTTAAAAGCCAATATTAATAGATACATTTAATATATAAGTTGTACAAAATGGAGCAGCAACATTTCTTTTGTGGGAAACAGTTTGCCTTCTGGAGGAGAAGATAGACCAAAGGCCAAAGCATATCTGTTCATATTTTGGCTTATTGGGAAAGAAGCATCATGAGAGATCACAGGTAAAGCTTCTAGGGAAGAAGAAAAATACCAGCTGTTGAATCACGCATGACACATCCGAGCAGAACAGTTAGGAAGCATTCTGTGTCTTTTTAGATATACAGTAAATTCTGATCCTCCATGGATTGGAGAATTTTGCCAGAACAAACAATATTAATTTCAAGAAAGATGAATATAAAGTTCCCCACTTAGTTAGGAAGAACCAGCTGCACAAATATAAGATGAATAATGCTTGGGTTGGCAGCAATGAAAAGGATCTAGGGATCCTTGTAGACCAGAAGATAAACATGCATCAACAGTATGATAAAGTGGCAAAAAGTCTACTACTGCATTGGCAGAAATATACAGTGGTGCCTCGCTTTACGAACACTCCGTTTAACAACGAAACCACATTACAACGAACTTTTTGCGATCGCTTTTGCGATCGTTTTACGATGTTTCCTATGGGGGAATTTCGCTTTGCGATGATCAGTTCCCTGCTTCGGGAACCGATTCTTCGCAAAATGATGGTTTTCGGACAGCTGATGGGCGGTTTCAAAATCACACTGGCCATGTGACCACGGAAAGATTGTCTTCGGACAAACGCTGGCTCTATGGCTTGAAGAGCGGGATGAGCGCCGCCCCCTAGAGTCGGACACGACTGGACAAAAATTGTCAAGGGGAACCTTTACCTTTTTTTATGGTTGTAAAAAGTGTTACTTACTCCATTATCTCTTTACCTTCATTGCCTCTTGCATCCCTCTGTCTGTGATCTTTGCTTATCCAGCTCACTGAGGGTAGGTACCAGACTGTCTCCCTCAGATGCATTTAACATTTTCCCTTGTTGTACTTTATGGTTGGCTTGGCTTCTCAGAATATGTGCATTATGTCACTTCTCTGCCTTCCAGTCTCTCCTCATATGCTCTACATCTAATATTATATCCCACTGTAACTAAGCAAGTATTTGGCATTAAATAAAGCATATTCTTTCCCACTGTGCTCCTAGCTTGTATTCTTCTGTGTTTAATACACATGTGTCATTTGCATTGTGTAATGCACAATGAACAGTCAGTGGAGTTATATACATAGTATAAGTAGTTAATGTGAAAAACTGCTTCAATTATATAGTTGAACTACTTCTGTTGGTACTTAATACTGATGTTTAATTACTTGGTTTGGTACCTTTAAGAATTAACCTTAATTCATCGTGAAGAGAGCAGTGTTACCAGAGGGCCTATGTTACCTAGCTCTTAGTAGCCCTCAGAATCTGGCCTTTCCTTCCACAAACTGTTTTGACTTTAGTAATTACCAGTTTTGTGTGTATTATTTTTGTGAAATTGATTTTTAAAAATCTTCCTTTACAGTTTTATCTTAAATATATTTATCAAGAACAGTATACTGTACTGATTCTTCACGTAGCCTTGCAGATAATTAGTAACCTCTTAGGGATATGCCTTCTACTCAGGTTACCTTGTGGCTTATAGTTGCAACTAGGAACATAAGCTACGTTAAAAAAAATCCACAGGGTGACCTGTTGTGTCATAATACTTAAACCAGCTGCTCTTTAGTCTTTTTGTCAGCCAGCTGCACATTCTGCTGTGTTAGCTTTCTGTTGTGAGGAACTTTTGGACAAAGCAGGGTGTGTGTCACAAAATTGATAATGGAAAGCACCTACTAGATCATCCGTTCTCTCTACCTGCCAAACAGGGCATATTATTTTCCTATTTGAGTATCAAAAACAGTACATCAAACTGTGTTACAATATGTCAAGCCGTTAGACTTCTATCAGTGATTACTGATGGAGAGGTGATTTATAAGTTAATGGATTACACAGCTGGTAATGCCTATTCTCCTGTTGTGTTAAATTTCTCCAATGTTTTCACATCTTCCTGGCTAATTTTGCTGTTACAGTACTTAACAAAAGTAGCACATGTTGATATAGTAATCTGTACAGAAATCCAGTGTGGTGTACTGGTTAGGGACAGACTAAGACTTGAGAGGACTGGGTTCAAATCCCTGCTCAGCCAAGTATCTACTTCCCCAAAATTTCTAGGAATGAGCAAAATACCTTCAGAGAACTAGGGATTATAGTGGGGATGAGAAAAAGTTGGTGTGTGATGACATTTGCTCTCTCTCCCAGACAACTTCCTATAAGAAGAGAATTGTGATGAGGGAAGAGATGAGCAGCAAGTGTAGTATGAGACCCCCATGCTGCTGACTCAACACCATTTTTCTGGGGCCTGTGATCTTGCGGCGCCTCATGTTGCGAGATCTCAGGCCTCCACATCTACAGTCTAGTGGCTGCCATGATTTTTGCTCTCATTGAGGCCCTCTCCCACAGCAACTTGGCTGAGCAAATAATTGCTGCTGTGTATAATGTTTCTAGGTTCTTTGGACAGTCTTTTTGGCCAGGGGTGGGTGTAGTAGATAAAATGCTGCTGTTGTTTTTAATTCGGCTATGTATTAAATTTTATTTGATTTTATATTGGTGGAAATGGTTGTGTTGGTAAGAACGTTAAATGCACAAATTATGCCAGGATTGGCATAATTGGAGCCAAGGGTGAGATTTTGTGTCAACAGGCTCTTGGCTTCATGGTTCAATTCTGGACATAGCGATGTGCCACTAATATGAATTTAGGACTTAGGCAGTTGGACCAAAGAGCACCTTTCCTTTCCCTCCACTCTTTTTCTCTTCCGTTCTGTCACACCCCTTCTCTCAGACGCCAGTGCCCTGCCTTCATTTGCCTTGTCACTTGACTATTTAGGTAATGGTATCTTTAAATCACCACAGGAATTAACATTCTTTCTTTAATAAACTTCACTTGGTTACTCTTTCTCTTTCCACTGCCACCAACTTTCAGTTGTCGCATTGTGTGTGTGTACATTTGTCCCTTCACTCAGGCTGTTAGAACACTCTGAAAAGCAGATCCTCAAGTACTGAAGTAAGCACAGTGCTTAAAGAATATTGTTTATTCCTGTGTTTTATATTCTTATATTTCCTATTCCCTCCCTCTCTGTCCATTTTTTCCCTCAGAGCCCCGGACTCCGAAACCACCCTCTCCCCAGTCTTTCCACTTCAGAGTGCTCCAAAACATCACTGACACTCCCCTCCCCTAGTTTCTCTCCCAGCCAAAAAGAACTACTCTTAACCAGCATTCCATGCTCCTCACTTACCCTTTCCATCACATGCTTACCAAACCAATGTTCAAATACTATGTTTACCATCACAAAAGTATAACTGGGCATCACACCTTCTATGAAGGATTTGTTTGTGCACTTTCTTAGTTACAAGATTTAAATTTGTATGTGGGCGAGTAAAGTTGGTTAGTAAGAAATTCACTGTGTGGCTCTAATTTATTGAGGTACCACCTTTGTTGGTGGAAAGAAGTACAGATATATTTGGAATCCCAATCAAGAAACTTTCTGCTGCATTAGGAGATGAGGGTTTGGGGAATTGCACAAGTCTACAGGGTTAGTGTTATGTATACCTTAGAATGCGGGAAAGTGGACCTTCTGTCTAGAGTTGAAAAGAAAGGGGAGGTAGATGTTCAACTTCTGAAAAGAAATAGACCTACTCAGAAGACCTGTTTCTGATATGTGAAGAACTGAGTGGTGAAAATATCTGTTCTAAACCTCAGATTCAAAGTGCTGGACCTATGCATTTCAGAACTTAGGAACAAATTAAAATATAATGAGAGCTGTGACAGGAATTCTTGAAGAGTAACCGTTTTGCATACTTTTATCTGATGAGGTTGATAAATTTGTCCAGTTCCAAAGAGGAGAGATTTCATAATTTTTCTACAAATCTCATGGAAATTAACTCTTTTTTGACTTTTTCTTTCTCTCCTTTTTAGGATATAAAACTGGATCAGGTTACTAAATTAGCACTTGGGAGAGAAATTAATTTTGAGATTGTCTGCAAAAAGGTATGATTCTTCATATTTATGTTAAATAATAATGTACACTTAGCAAAACTATCTGACTTTGGTCACAAGCAAATATACATGTGTGCCACTTCTCAAAGCTTTCTTACAGTAATGGAGAAAACAGTCAACAAGCTTCCTAGTAGTTTGTGCTGGATACATTGTACATAGTAGATGCTAGAGATGGGCATGAACTTCCGGTTCAGGGATTCGTGGCCATCTCTAGTAGATGCATTCTTTTTAATAGTGTCCTGTTCTAACTTTCTGCCTCCCCGCTTTGAATCTTGCAAAAGCAAGGATAATACATCTTATCATAGATAAACTGTGATAAGGTTTTCGTTTTCAGCCAGAGGTATTTGTCTTTAATTTGTAGCACATTGGAAAATAGAAAGGGTTATTTCATGCCATCTTCACCACACATGGCCTATGATGCAGTTTTTTATATTTAGCAGATGGCTATTTGGTTGCCACCACTTTCAGTTGTCATAGGGAGCAAAGTCTAGACATGATGATGTTACCATGGGATTCTGGTCCCAGTTTTCCAGCAAGGAAACAGGCTAAGACGCATCAGCTGAACCGATTTTATTTTGCAATGCCTAAAGATAGATAAATCAGCTGGGCCTTCCTCTTAAAGCAGAGAAAAGGCCCTGAAAATACAGAGAACATATGTTTTATAGACAAAGAGCCATAAAGTAGTACATTTCTATTGGTCATCTGAACCCCAACTTTGGATCCAGCTTCCCATTGGGCCAAGGATGCGAGCTAGTTCATTGGCTATAGAGAAATATCCATACTGTGCCCCCATGCTACCTTGACCTGTGGTCAGGATGCACCTGAATGTCTGGAGGGGAGAGTTTCTATTTCCCTTATCGATTGATATGTTTATGTGTGTTCTTCCTGGGCCCTGGATGTATGGCCTTCAAGAATTGTGATTCACTGGCAAGTGTTAAAATACTGATTGCTGTCTTTCTCCTCCGGGCATTCCAATGGTGGGCCATCTGTGCCATTTGTTACCTTAAATTGGCAGTTCTGAGGCAAGAGAAAGAGTTACAGTGTTATTCTAGGTGAGCCATAAATACTATCTGCTAGTTGTGAATGTTTCAGGGTTAGGCTTTGTAAGATTGGTGAGGCCTGGTACTGTATTTTTCAAGTATTATGTCAGTTCTAAAATATTGTCGCTAGAGTGGTCACAATTGACCAGATAGGCGGGGTATGTATGTATGTATGTATGTATGTATGTATGTATGTATGTATGTATGTATGTATGTATGTATGTATGTATGTATGTATAAATAAATAAATAAATAAATAAATAAATAAATAAATAAATAAATAAATAAATAAATAAATAAATAAATAAATAAATAAATAAATAAATAAATAAATGGCTTCTTCGGTATTTGAAAATGTAGAATCTTCTCCCTCCGGTATCAATTGGATCAGTGAATATGTTTGAAAGCACTCTGCAAAATGTGTACAAAGCATTATTAATTAGAACCCAATAGAATGCTTCCTTCAGATGGAGTTTGCATTCTTCTCTTCTGGCATGATATCCCACCATTATCAGTCAGCTTGCTCGTCACTCACATGTGTGATTCACAGAGACCACAGTGAAGCAGGACAGATTACTTATCTTTAACTGTAGTTCTCCAAGTCATCTTCTTAGGGACCCCTTCGACAGCTCCACCTGCCCCTCTGAAGTGATCACCTCCTCCCCTCTGTCATGTTCAGGGTGGATTTTATTTCAGTCAAATCAACTTTTACATTTTAAAAATTGGGTTTTTTTATGTTTTAAATTTTTTAATTGATTTTTAAACATTTAAATCATGATTTAAATCAATTTGATTTTTATCCACCCTGGTCACTTTCAGCCCATCTTGTGGGTGGCAGATGGAGGAGACCTGAAGAACTCAGGGTATGGTTGATCATGCAGAGTAGCACTGGGGAAGAGGAACATTTCTTCTGAAGCTCAGAGAGATTCCAAGGCTGATCTCTGCCCAGATGTAAAACCCACATGTGTGAATTCACAGATGAATAACTGCAGTTACAGATAGGCAACCTGTCCTTATCACTACAACAGTAAAACTAAAGGTATTTCAAATCTAAGCTCTGCTCCGAATAAGTACATAAGATCTAGGCACACTATTCTGATTTGTTTTTGCCAGCAATCAATAGATGATTAAGATGCTGGGAACCTCTTATGTTTATATTTAAATTAGTGTAATCTATCCTTACATATAGTAACTTAAATTTGCATTTGCAAATGTAAAATAAAATGTCCTCCTTTATGGCAGAAAATTTCCTCCTTTTTGGCAAACTTTGTCATCCGAGCTCTCTTTTTCAAAAAAAATTATTAACAATTTTAATAAGATAGAAAATACAAAACCATAAAATAGTTATAAGCCATCACACCTACATAGTAAGCATATCAAATTGTATTGCTAGTTAACATAGCACATTTTCTATAAATCAGCATGAGTGGGGGGGGGGTTGCTAAGAGAATCAGTATGATTATTACAGAATGAAGGAAAGTCAGGTTTTATAAAGTAAGTCTATACTGGAATCCTGGCACATTCTCAGCTGTTAAGTGTGCAGTGAGGTTTTCCATCAGAGCTAATTTCCAAGCCCTAGATCAGCAATGGTGAACCTATGGCACGCATGCCGCAGCTGGCACGCAGAGTCATTTCTGTGGGCATGCGACCCACAAATCACCAGATCACTACTCCCCCTCGCAGCCAAACCTCCAGAAGTGTCTGCAGCTGCAGTGCTGGCGCTTCGACAGGTGGTGGGCCAGGATCCAGAGCAGCTGGTGCTGGCAACGGATCTGGAGTGGGGTCTCAAGGCACCTCCGTGCCCGGGATTCCCTCTTCCGCCACCACTTCCGGTTCTGCCACCACCACTTCTGGTTCCACTGTGGCCGCCGCCCGCTGAGTTTTTTGTTTTTGTTTTTTCAGTTTGGACACTAGGGCCCAAAAAGGTTTGCCCTTACTGCCCTAGATTCTCAAGCATTCATTGAAATTTCTGGAGCTGTCTTCCAACATTGAGCAACTGTTAGTCTAGCTGCCACACACACAAAAGTAATTAGCTCTTTATGGTGTCATAGTGCATTGTTCCATACTCTGTCTTTTTAAAAAATTCCAATCAACAATAACAACAACTCAAGCCACAACAGAACAAAGGAAAAGGGGGAAACCTGAGTCAACCCATCTGGCTACCTGTCTGTCTATTCCTACCCATCCCCCACACAGATCACTTGCCCCATGAGTTGGTGCTCCATTCCAACATGTTATATTGCACTGTTGTGCACTTACTTCAGTTGAATGCATTTTAGCTGTTCACATTTTGATCATGTACATGGGTTGATGGCATTTTATTCCTCCAAGATGCCCCACAAGCTATATCCTCCTTTTTGGTGGTGTCTGCCTTCCTTTCTGACCATGCAGTGGTGGCTATACTACATTCAAACTTAGGGAGGCAGATCTTATTTTCAATATATAGGGGAGGGGCTAAACAATTGGTAATCTCTGATAATATATATTAGGTAAGGAATTCCCTCTAGAGAGGGGGGAAAAAAAAGAAAGGAATAGTTTTTTGTATGTGAGAAAATGTAAGGAGATTGTTCAGTATGTTTTTGTACCTTTGAAAGTGTAGTTAATGGCCTTGACTTCCAGAGCTTTCTCCTGTGCTTTGAGCAGTTTTTCTGTGCATTTGAAACACTGGAGAAAACAGATCTTTTGCAAATATTTTTTGTGATAGATTGTCAGTTCTTTGGGACTGAATGTAACTTAAACTAGACTTTTAAATTAACAATGGAATCCTCCAAGTATTGCTTTGATTATGTTGTTCTATGTTACATATTACTGCATTTTTGTGTAATACCTTTTTAGATTCTAAAGATTAGAACCATTTCAGCAATAGATAAAAATACAGTTACAACTGGTTTTTTAAAAACTTAAGCTATACATTATTTTGCTTAAGTTAAGCAAAGTCCTCTGTCTTTATTTGATTTGTACTAATAGCAGTTGGTTTGTATATGTGGATTCCAGTAGTTTAGGAATCAAGTACCAAATAGGTGATGTTTCAGCTATGTTTCAACTACGGATCTAAGCCAGTGGCTTTGAAGTTTCTTTTTGAAGTCTCGTGCTAATTACACATTTATGTTGCCCTGTAGAAAACTTTAGCACTTGTACTTTAGCAAAGTACTACAGAACACATAATTACTGATACAGATTTTAACATCCTTTGTGTTAAAAATAATCTGTTCATTAAGCCAAGGAGAAACAGATTACTGCCAACTCTGTCGTCTTTTGGGGAGAGCGGTTAGTATCTCTTGTGAGTTTATCTGACGTTTGTGGGTGATAACTTATTCTTTATACATACCTTGTACAGTATGGGTGTTCGAGATTTTTTTCAATGTTTTGCTATTTAAACTGCCATAAAGATACATGAAATGGACAGGTATAATTGCTTTCACAAGTGTGCTTATGTAGTCTGCACACCTGCAGGAATGGTAAAACTGTTGAAAAGTCTGAATTTACTCTGCTTAGTAGGGCTTTTTACAGGCTAAAATCCTTGGATATAGATGTTATAACTCAGCTTTCTATTTCTTTAGAAATAGTAAGATAAGATATCCTAAGAATAATCTTGACAGAGCTGAAACAGTACCCTCATTCTGTCTGGGATGGAAATGACTGTGGGTGTGTAAAACCACTGTTTCCTGATAGATTTCCATGGCAAACAGACACTAACTTCAAACAAAAGTGGCTGCGGTTGCTTTCAGCACATTGGTGGAGAGGGAATGTTGCATGAAGGTGTAACATTTGTCTGCCTGTGACTAACTCTGTTCCTGCAACACAGATGATTCAGTGCCGTGATCTTCAAAACATTTGTACTTTTGAACTGGGCTCTTAAATATTTTCACAGCCGTAAGAATGTGTTGTCTAACTGAGTGTCTCTTCCATGCCAAAGATACACATTCTGTCTTGTGGCACTGGCTTTTGAGCAGAAATAAACTGGCTCTAACAGCTTGAAGAGTCAGAGGCAGATGTTGCATGTTGGATGCCCAAGGAGTGGCATGCAACATTGCGCAGGCAGACATCCCTTCATACCATTGAAATTTCCTGTGTTATCCAATTTCCCCTCCCAAGTCTTCCCATGCACCTCCAATTTCTCCTCTCAAAAGTCTCCCAAACTATATGTTCCACCAATGGATGGTGTTCTGTCTATGGATGGACACAATTGAATTATGCTCAAGAATAGCTCATCCAGATGCCTTACACACTTTCAGATGTACTTTACTAATATTTTGCGAGCTGAGTCATTTGTACTATGCAGAATAATTTGCAGATATTTACCAGGCACAGTAATCTGGGACTATTCAGTACTTAATAGTGCCTTTGCTGAATACAGCATTCCTGTTTATTAGCCACAGACAAACATCGTGATTGCACCATTACCATCATTTACTACTTAAGTAAATGATGGTGATGGGGGAATTGAAATAGGGACAATCCATGTGAGATGTTTATTTTATGGCTACCATGAGACAGCTTCTGCAGAGAGATCTTGCCATGGAACTTTGTTCCAGCACTCTGATGTTGAGTTCCTTGGGACACAGAAGGGGAATTCTTGTTCTTCCCTGACTACAGATGAAGTAAATTCTGATGGGTTTTGTCCAACATTCCAGGCCAAAATCTGTCTCTCACTAATGCAAACCATTTACTTTATATAACTGAGTGTGGGCTGAAGCAATCTGGATTATATCAAAGGCTACAATCACAGTGGACATTAAATTCTTTAGGCATTTCACACCTAAGAACAAATAAACAGAGGTTAATTTTATTTACTGTAGTGGGGAGGGCAAAGTGAAGCCTCTGGATATTGGAGCACAACTTTCATCAGCCCCAGGCAATATAGACAATGAGGAATTGGTAGGCCCTCCAATAACATCTGGAAGGCCTAGCATTTGCCAACTTCTGCACCGTACACAGCTTTAAATATGAACGTTTAGCATATTATTGTACGAAAGTTTTTAACTTGATTGCACCATCACCATACATTAAGATCCAACATGGTTTGAATGCTTGAGAAGATTTAACAAAGTAATATTATCACAAAGTGTGCTGATGACAAGAAATTTCTATTTGGCACTTCCTTGTAAAGCAGAAATAAAAATACAGTTTGCTACTTGCTATAACAGTGGGCTGAAATTCTTATCTACTTCCCAGATGGTGTGGAATACCAGAAACTTTCAGGAGCAGACTTTCAGGAGCATATATATATCTCTAGCCTCATAATCCTTGAAAGGTAAGCTTCTATCAAGTTCTGAGAATTTGCTCCTGAAAGTTTCTGGTATTCCACACTATCTGGTATTCCATATATATATGGAGCATATATATATGGAAATATATATATTATAGAATGGAGCATATATATATATGCTCCATTCTATAATATATATATTTCAAACAGTGGCTAGGTTGTTCCATTCTATAATTTGTCCCATGGGAGGAATGCTCTCAGACGTGGCATGCTGTCATTTTCAAGGTATTCTTTTGGGGAGGGAAAATGGATGGTCTCTTTTTTGTTTTAACTTTTAACCATTCAACAAGCTTATCTCTCATTTTTCCTATAAAGCCCAATTCTACAGCAAGAGATAGAGCAATTGCTCGACTGGCAGCTCATCCACTACTGAAGACAAAAATTGCTGCTATTAAAGGTAATCTATAATTAGCCCTCACAATGTATGTGCATTGAAACCTCGGGTTGTAAATGTTCTCTTGTTCAGTTCTATCTCACAGTTTACTCTCGTACTTTACTGTTTTTTTCAAACTGAGACTCCGGAGCAGACAAAATGTTTTGCATTCTGTTTATCTGAAATAATTAGGAAGAGACTACAAAGGTGTCAGAGAAAGCAGTATGTCCAGTGATGCCTGAAAATGCACATCATCTAAAGAGTTGCAGCATTCCTTTTCCTATGAGTCCCAGATACTGAATTGTATTAAATTGCTGTGTGTACTATTGCATGCATTTATTACTGCTCTTACCAGCAAGATGAACAGTTACGTAATATTTTAGTGAACATTCTAATTCTTTCCAGAGTTGCTAAAATGTGATTCAGAGGCCTCTGATAAAACTATGAATAGGGTATGACTTCTGGATTTCTAGGTCTTCTAGTTCCAAAATTCATTTAAAATTCCCCAGGCAAAATTCTAGTGCTGGAAGAGGACAAACCAGAAGGCAACAGGGATGTAACTCTACCATTATCGCTTCACATGCTTTGGCTGAGGAGAAGAAAGAAACACCTCTTCAGTCCCATTGCTTCTTCAAAGTTGCCCCAGGGCTTTATGGGAAAGTTAGGCTCACTATCCATCAGATTCTATAGGGGGAGCCTCTCACTGAACTACCCTTCCCATTGAAGGGTAGTTCCTGGCAACTCCTAGGAAGCAGTGGGACTGAAGTTCCTTACTTCTATCCAGCCAAAGCCGTGGTGTTAGAGAGACATCTTTTTTGCCTTCTGGTTTCTCCTCTTCCAGCCACAGAATTCTGCCTGTGGGATTCTAGATGAATTCTGAACCTGGAAGTCATAGAAATCTTCAAGTCCCTTTCCTAACTATGTGTATAATGCAGCTTAGGAGAGACCAACATAGTTCAATATTTAAAAAATGATATATAGGGTTTTTAACCCCCTATGTAGGCTTGCTTGGAAATAAATTCCACTTTGTTCAGTGAGACATTTCTTGAAAATGTACCTGGCCTTGCAACCAAATTTCCAGTTTGTTTTTCTGAGATGCCTAGCGAAGATAAAACTCCCTATCTCCCCACCTCTGTTCTATCTACTACTTGGAGATACTGTTTTTTTCAGTCTTGCATCACTGGATTCATCTTTAACTTCTGGATTCTACCATCTCCCATTCATGAAGGTCACTGGTCACTCGGGCAATACAGCAAGTGTCGTCTGCTGGACATTTTGACTCGATAAATAAAAAGTTATTTGAGAAGAATGAAGTATTTTTCCAAGGATCAATTTTATGAGGTGTTAAAGCTACTGATTGAGGCTTAGGAAAGAAGAACATAATACTCTGTCTGTGTGAAAACAGATCAGTTATAGAAACATTACTTTTATGGACTAAAGTTCATCACATTTTGATTGCATTTCTTTTCCTAGCTCCAAGACTTGAGGAAACAGCCTTGAGTTAACCCTAAAAATTAATAGGGCCATTTAAATGTTCCATTCAGAGCTCAAAGGGACTGATTAACTAGAAGTGGCCCATATTGGTTTGGGGGTGGGGGGGGGGAATCGAAGTACCAAAATGGTAGAACCTGTCCCCTTAAAGAATGAAAGAAACCTGCTGTCTTTTTCACCTTTCTTGACTGTTGTAAAATGAAACTTAAGAATGGCACTAGTATTCTTCTCTGCTGCTATGTGGAGAGCATATTTTAGCATATATTAGCCTCTCCTTTCTTTGCATCCCCTGCCACAAAAAAATTCTTTGCACCTTAAATTCCCAACATTTTTAGCATCGCAACTTGTTTTGAGTATTCAGAATACTTCATGATCTCCCTCCCTTTCCTTTACCATCAATTTCCATTCCATATTTTGTAAAACCTAGCATTAAAAATATACTAAGGACTGCTTTGTTTAAAATAAGCACAAATGGTTTTTGTCTCAAAAAATGATAAAATGTCGTTTATTTTAAGAAAGCAGAAATAAAACCAATTTAATATAAATCATTGTGCTGCATTTGCTTGAAGATGGGAAATTCTAGGTTTGCACAGTTGAATGTGTGCAACATAAATGTATCTTCCACATATATTCATTTTCACTGAGCTGTAAAAGCACACTCCTTATTTAATTAATTAATATCCCAGCTTTATCTCATGTAAAAGGCAGTTTGAAAACACAGACTTTTCTCATACTAAAATTGTGCCGTAATAGTGCTATTTGGCCTGCTCCATTTCTTCTGGTTTTTTTTTTTTTTTTTTTTTTTTTTTTTTTTTTTTTTTATCAAGGCAATATTCCATCAAATTTTGCTTTAAAACTTATGTAAAGAACTTCCATCCCCATCCATGCTGGGATTCTGTAACACTCGGAAGGTAGCTGGTTGAGCTGAGAACTAGCTGCTGAAATTGTCTTGGGAGGAGAAACAAGAGCCAATATTAAAATGTCCATCTGGAACACAGGTGTAAAAAGACACAGCAAGGTATACACAGCTCAGGCAGTTCTGAAGATTCCTGGATACAGAATAAATTGTCTTCACATTTATGCTGGGCAGAAAGAATTTAGCGCTAAAATCCTAAGAATGCTCGACTGATTCTAAGCCTTTCTGAAATCCATGAGATGTACTTTTCGACATGTGTACTTCACCTCAGAATTTCCATCATTCCATTTCTCCCCCCCTCAACGGCTCAGTTAGCAAATCTGAGCAATAGATCATAAATCAGTATCTCTTTATCTCTCTTCTGGAAATGAAGGTGAAAAGGTGATCTACAGAAAGAAAAGAGCTCTTCAACTAATGATGGAGTTAGGAGTGTGAATGCCAGGAGGAGTGCCTCAGAAGGCAGTGGCCAGATACTAACCACTCTGAGTCTCTCCTTCTCTCATTCTTCCTACATGTGCCAACCCGGTTCCATTCGCAAAGAAGGCTGCATGTTCCCTCTCCCCTCCTCCCTTGCCCCCAAGAGCTGCAACCTGCTATGAACCACCACCACCTTTTCTATTCAGACTTCCCTTATTTGTATGTTGCTTACAGATATTTTTTTTTTAATGGCCAGTGGCTCTGCAGTAAAACTCTGGCCCTTTCTTCATCCTCTCTTTTTCTATCAGTAACAGAGGATTCTTTCAGAAAAGAAACAAAGTGGAGGGAGACAGGCATCTCTCTCTGGGGATGGAGTTCAGGTAGTGCGTGCAGGAAAAGTGAATGAGCAAGAGACAGTGTGGGAGTTGTGTATTCACACACACCCAAGATTCCCTGTAAGCTGGGCACCTGAGTGCCTCTGTCTCCCTCACAGCTGGCTTCCCCCTCCACTCAGCAATCGTATTAGGTTCTGGTCATGATGGAACCCTGCCGGGGGGGTGTCACATGTGTGCACAGGAGCAAAGTCGAGAGAGGTGGAGCCGCGCCCAGCAGAGCTGAAAGTTTGAGGGTACATTGCATACGCCTCATCATTAGTTGTTCCTTTTCTTTGGAAGAGCTGGCTCTTCCTACAAATTCCTTTTCCACATTATTTCTAAAGACCATACATCTGTTCATTCCCTCCTTTCAGTGTCTTTCAGTCAATCTCCTCCTGTCCCTTGAATGTCTCTATGTCCACCAAAAGGAGAATGTTTGGGAATAATGATTGAAATCCTGTTTCTTTACTACACATGCAGAAGGCAAGCAACAGCATTCAGTCGCTTCTAGCTGGCAATTAGCAAGTCGCTGGTAGGGGTCTCTGGAACACATGCTCAAGTGGTAACCCTTTCTTAGAGCTGGCAGGCTCTAAAAGTTAAACCATTCCTTTCTGACAGAATTCTTCTGGAATCAGAGGGAAAATGTATTAAGTTATAAAATTCTCTGTTAGATTTTGAAACACAAGATGAAGTGGTAAAGGCGTGTATGATTAAATGGGCACAGAATGTTGGACATAATATTGAACTGGATCAATGAGAACGAATTTGGAAAATAAAATTAACTAAATCTGTTGTATTTAAAGAGAATATATACAAAATGTTTATCATGCTAAGGGTAGAAAAAATTATTGGAAGTTCTTGTTCTTGTTGATTTAAGCTGCCTTGACAAAGCAAGACACATAAATGAGTAAATATTGGAGTTTCAAGAAATTGCACATCCCAGGTGCAAGAGCAAGATGAGTCTTTTTGTTTTTTGTCAAGGTTCTTGCTGTTTACACAAAATGCCTCTGAGGCAAGTTATGCAAAACTCACAACCTTTCCCTTTAAGAAACAAAACACAGACTGAAAGCAAACACAGACAGCATAACTGATTGTGTGAAAAGCTTTAAATCCCATCCAGTTCTTCATGCAGCAAATCAGCAGTTGCTACAAATTTGACCAACTTGTGTAAGTTATGCAGTTTGCATAAAAATATCGTATCAGTAGCACGAAAACTAACTCTTGTTCCCTCAGAGATTGAGGGAACAAAATTACAATTCTGTGACCTTGCCTGAAAAGATGGCACATCCTGATCCCATACTGTTAGTTATTCCAGAGAGTCAGTGATGGTAAAAAGGAAGTTAAAATAGCCTGTCCTGTGGTAGACTCTATAGTGCCATATATTTCTTCATACATACGGCACACATACCAAGATGTTAATCAGGTGTATTTTGCCTCATGCAAATATATGCATATGGGAAGCTGCCTTAACATACAGAGCTAGAGTTTCAGTCATAATCCTCTCAGCTCATTACTTTGAGAAACACTTAATGTGGTAAAGGTAAAGGTTCCCCTTGACAATTTTTGTCCAGTCGTGTTCGACCCTAGGGGGCAGTGCTCATCCCCGTTTCCAAGCCATAGAGCCAGCGTTTGTCCAAAGACAATCTTCCGTGGTCACATGGCCAGTGCGACTTAGACACGGAACACTGTTACCTTCCCACCAAGGTGGTCCCTATGCATTTGCATGCTTTCGAACTGCTAGGTTGGCGGGAGCTGGGACAAGCGACGGGCGCTCACTCCGTCGCGTGGATTCGATCTTATGACTGCTTGGTCTTCTGACCCTGCAGCACAGGCTTCTCTGGTTTAGCCCGCAGCGCCACCACGTCCCTTTTCAACTTAATGTGGGCTGCCCCAAAAGCAAAACAGTTGCTGTGCCATTATGTTGGGATTTCCCTCCTCCTCAAAATATGAATATATTCCAGGACTTTGTTATTATGTTGTTTTATTTAACATTACTATTGTACTGCTTTTTTAAAACAACAACTTGTTTTTTTCTAGCTGCTGTCAAAGCCTTTAAAGATGCAAGGCAGAAGTCAGCCAGAACTGTTTCCCAAGAACAGAAGTCGGAAGAACAGCATACCAAGCAACCTGAGAAGACCCAGCATTCCGTTATCAGTGACCAAAGCAAAATACTTGAACAAGCTGAAAACCACAGCAAAATGAAGGTGGAAGTGATGCCAGGCACAGACATTGGAGAAAAGCAGATCTGTGTGACAGAGCAACAGAAAATGACAAACGATGAGAAACCGTGCCCCTTGGGTGATTTTCCAGTACAGGGCTCAGAACAACCCAGACTGGTTGATCGGACAGAGAAGGCAGCCTGTCCAGGAAGAACGAAACATTTGGATGCTTCCCGGAGCAGCTCAGTTGATGACTGTGATAATGATGCAAGTGAAAGTGAGGAAAGTGAAACAGAGAAGGACTACTTTGATGACAGCACTGAAGAAAGGTTCTGTAAACAGTCTTCTGGCTCAGATGAAAGTGACAGCAATGATGATTTCTTCATTGGCAAAGTTAAGAGAACAAAAAAGAAGGGAGTAGCAGCAGATAATTCCTTACCTACAGGAGAGAAAGACGGAAGGATTCTGCAAAACCACTCAAAGGACTCGCAGCCTGGCCTTGTGAAGGACGCAAACACAAAGAGCAGCTCTCAGAGTTCAAAAGCATCAAAGCTAGAATCTGTATTTTACTGTTCATTGTCCAACTCTAAAGCATCCACAAATATGAAAAGGTAAGGGATTTTTTAGTACAGCTAATAAATTGTTAGTGGGCAACTGTATTTTTTTTCCTGTCAGATATCTGAGAGTTTAGACCGTGAACCCAGTGATTTCTAACCAAGAGAACATTACCTCCATGTTTTGAGGACATTCAGACATTTGGGGGGGGGGGGGCAAATGTGAGGTGTTAGAAATTTTTGCAGCGGCTTCTGATGACTAGCAAAGAAGAGAGACAGAATACTGTTGACTTTACCTTGTAGATAAAATCCTGTATCTTTGATGCCTCCAGCTTGGCTTTTCACAACGTACTGAAAAGCAAAGAAGAATTAAATAGCAGTGCCTCCCTCAGTTGCAACAAAAATTAACAAAGAATAATATACCGTCCATTTACAATGAGACTAAATATATAAGGGGCACTTACCGAAAGAGAACAGAGGAGGAACCGTAATAACTAAAACAACTAGGAAAGTTGGAGATTCACAAAAAAGTCCCAGTAAGGCTGAAATACACCTAATGTGATTGATGCCACAAGAGTCTCACTGAAAGTATGCTTGAGATCTGTTTCTCATATTTATGTATTATATACTTATATTAAAGTATGATTTTTATGCTATGAAGTTTAGTTCAGTGTTTTACTTGTGATTGTAATGTTGCATAAGTGATATCAGGGTGGATTTAATTTAAATCAAATTGGATTAAGTGATCACAATTTGAATCAAATTGATCCTGAATTAAATTATTTAAATTTAAAACTTTAAAAAAGCAGTTTTTAAATGACTTAAAAAATATTACTTTTTTAAAAATTGTGATTTAAATCAGTTTGATTCTAAAAAATCATTTATTTGTATCCTGCATCGTATGCAGTAATGGATTAAACTTAAAGTATCGTTGCTGTAACCACTAAAATCTGTCCATGCATGTTTTTTCAGTGAGATAATTTTTATATTAAACTTTTTTAAAACAATCTAAATCTGTTAATATCACTCATAGTGTAAGTGTGCAAATCTAGATAGAAATTCAGCCTCAGTGAAGGCAAGCCAGCAAGTTCAGTTTGGCTATATGAATACAGTTGTTTAAATAACTGTTGGATCTGTTTAGAAGTTCACTTTATGATGTCACAGTTAGCAAATGTCTATTGGGGAACATATTTTGAAAAGAAAACAATGGTATTGTTGCTTCTCACTCTTAATCGTATGCTCGTCCCTCCACAACACACTAATTTTATCTGTTCTACATTCTAGAACTATTAGAGACCAGCTTCCCAAAAAGGAAGTAACAGGTATGTCAGATTGCTAGTGATGCTTGGATCTTTGCAGTATCACAAGTAAACCCTCCCTCCCTCCCTCCCTCGTTAATACAAAAGTGGTAACTTCAGATGAATTAAGAATTTTTTAAAGTACTGTAATGGTAGTTTGTGGCAGGTGTTTACACAGCAGCTAGGTTTGTATAGTGTATTTTATTATATTTTCTCTATCTTGATTGATGTCTCTCCTTTTAGTATACAGTGGTGCCTTGCTTAGCGATGTTAATCCGTGCAGCAAAAATCGCTGCTAAATGATTTCATCGCTAAGCGATATTAAAAAGCCCATAGAAACGCATTAAAACCTGATTAATGTGTTCCTATGGGCTAAAAACTAACCTTAAAGCAAAGATCCTCCATAGGGGTGGCCATTTTCAGTGCCTCTAAAGCAAGGCAAAACACCGGGCGGCCATTTTATTTACCCGGCGGCCATTTTGAAACCGCCGATCAGCTGGCCGAAAATGGGGGCTTTGCAATGATTGCTTCCCTGCGATCATCGCAAAGCGAAATTTCCCCATAGGGATCGTCGCAAAGTGATCGCTCTTGCGATGGCAAAAAGTCCATCGCAAAGCGATTTCATCGCTATATGGAGCGATCGCTATGCGAGGCACCACTGTACTTAATTTGGGAATAAAGTATGTCCACTGTTACTTATTTTCAGAGAAGGCTCTGCAGAGGAAAGCAGTTCTGTTTGAAATGATTAAAAGTGCAATTGTATAGATATATCTATTCCAAAATGAATCCCAT
This sequence comes from Pogona vitticeps, assembly GCF_051106095.1. Lineage (NCBI taxonomy): Eukaryota > Metazoa > Chordata > Lepidosauria > Squamata > Agamidae > Pogona > Pogona vitticeps. Next base: position 252,784,215 of record NC_135784.1, on the reverse strand, counting down.
TGAGCTTGTGTTAAAGTGTTTACAACATAAACATGAAAGCTTTGCTTTCTCCTCCTCCTCCTCCTCCTTGGTCTTAATGTGAAGTTGTGTTAAAAGCATTACTGAAAATGGAATTCAGCTCAAGTTGTGCCATATAATTTAAGATTACAGTGGTGCCCCTACATACAAACATTTCAACTTATGAACAAAAAAAAAACGCAGGGAAAGCGGGAAATGGACTTCGGACTGCCTGGTACTTTAATTTTAAAATGTAAAAATTGGTTTAAAAGGTGCTTGGTTTGGCTTAAAGTTCCTTGGTTTTGAAGGTGTTTTGTTTAAAAGGTGTCCGTTCCCTCCCTCCTTTCCTGCCCTTTTTTTTAACCTAAGTCATCTTAGGTTAAAAAAAATTCTCCCCCTAGTGGTAGTAGATGGATTAACCGGTGTTGCATTAGTTCCTATGGTAACTAATGCTTCGACTTACAACTGGTGCCTCTATATACAAACAAAAAACAGCTGGAACGGATTAATCGGTTTTCAATGAATTCCTATGGGAAATTCTGATTCGACTTACTAACTTTTCACCTTATGAACATCTTTTGAGATGGATTAAGTTCATAAGTCAAGGCATCACTGTATTTAAATCATATTCAAATAGGAAAAAATATTTACAAAATAATAGCAAAAATCAGGTTAATAATGCCTGCCAACCAGTGGCATAAATCTCCAGTGGCATAAATCTCAAAAGCGACTTGCCACTAGTTAAGAAGTCTGTAGTTGCACCTGTTGTTGCACATCTGTTGTGTGATGTGGCATGTATCAAGTAATGTAAACTTTGACTTCTTAACTTTATGTCGTTAGATTTCACCAAGCAGCATAAGGATTCTGGACTACATTTTCAGGTCTTGAGAACCTTATACTGAAGCTTTGTTTGCCCCTTCTAAATGCATGAACATCCACTTTAAATCTGCAAGTGTATGTTGTATCTTAGAAGCCAATGTTTGTGCAGGAAAGTTTTAGAATATAGAACTTTTTCACTTGGTATGTATATGAATGTAAATAAATATGTCATACACAATAAATAATCTATAATCTTAAATAATATATTGAAAGGAATATATTTTATACTGTGCTGATTATTGTTTATTTATTAATTCTTGAACAGCTTTTGAAAAAAATCAGCCACAGAAACAGATGTCCAGATGTTTAGGTAGAAAACCAGGGTTTGAGAAGAAACAATCAGAACAACCCCTTCATCCTTCATGGGAAGCAAGCAGGAAACGTCGAGAGCAAGTATCTCAAATTACAGCATTCCAAGGGAAAAAAATTAAATTTGAAGACTAATTTTTATTAAAAGACTGAGATTTTTTTTAACCTCGTCTTACCAGCATTTATCATGCATCTTCCAATCCTTGCAGTATGTGTGGAAATGTATATATAAGCAGTTGCCTTGTTAATAATTGAAGCTGATATGCCAAGGGTGTAAACTGAAAGCAAAGACTTGAGAACAAAAATCATCCTTATTCAATAGGTTTTTCAGTGTAGGAAAGAAATTCTAAGCTTGAAGTCATTAATTGTAAGAGGTTTTTTAATATCAAAGTTGTCATCTTGGCATTGGCTAACTTTGTCAGGAATTTGTCCAACTGGCACATTTTAAATGACCTAATGAGAACTTACATGAACTATTAAAGGTTTGATTCTCAGCTGCCAGGGTGTGTAGAAACCTTGCTGACACATAGAACATTTTGAATATCTGTTACCAACCTGAATGTTAAATGCTTAAAGAAGTCACAGTTAGAGTATGTCCATTTGAATCAACTGAACTTGGGGAGGAATTGTCTCACCGAATCCCCATTGATTCAGTGAGCCTTCTCTAGTGCAATGTACTATGTTAAGCAACAGGATTTTTGCCAATGCCAACTTTCCTTTGCTTAGTTTGCACACATTAAAACTTTGCTTGGAATGGAAGACATTTTATGTAACATCATCATTTTATCCACTTCTTACTTGTATATGTTGGTAGGAAAAGCTGTTATATACACTGAAGGTAAGACTATTTGTCTGATGAAGTCTATGAAAGTGCATGCCATGATATATTTCAGAGTTTTTAACTTATCACGGGACTTTTCTGTATTGGCTTAAAATGTGTTTTTTTCTTTTTAATTACTGGTTCCTTAACAAGCAAAGTGAATAGAATTCTTAGTAAAGCTTTACAAGGTTGAGATTTGGAATATGAATGACAGATACATGTAGTCTGAACTATTTGTTCAAAAACCAAATGCTCCTAAATGTATTCAGCTGATATAAAATTATACTAATAAGCTAGAACAGGGGTCCCCAACCATAGACCAGCCCCAGTCTGTGGTCCTGCCAGGACTGGGGCGTGGAGATAAATTTCCTGTCCCCCCCCATGCACAGATGCATGCACAGCCCCCCCACACACATGCACGGCCCCTCCCATGCACACACAGATGCACACACGGTCCCTCGCACAGATGCCTGCCCGCTAAACTGGTCTATGTAGGCAAAAAGGTTGGGGACCACTGAATTTATGTCATTAACAGTATTCATTTTGGGTGTCTAAGATATCAGTGGTCAAAGTGGTATTTGCATTTGTGGCCAGATTCACAGCAAAGCTTTTGATCAGATAAACTAGCAGTAGACATTTCTGTGTGTAAGGACAATGCCAAGTGAAGGCAATTTTGTGTTCCGTTTTCTTCTGTTCCAGTGCTTTACCTCCAAAGGCATCTGTGCTGCCTAACTTGTAGGCTAATGTGAAGTACCACCAGTTGAAAAATTCAAATGTAAAAGGAAAGGCTAGCAGTTCTTAACATGCTTTGTTTAGTGACACTACTAGACATGTAAACCTGAACCCATTATGTCACAAATATGTACTGTCTCTAATATTCCATTTTATTTTTACAAATAAAGTCTAAAGTTGATGTGGAATCCAGACATTTTATTAAAATGACAGCAATAAACAGATTAATGGAAGAACCACAGGTTATTAGTCTGTTCGGTGCCTGCTGAAATCCTATTGTATTTGGCATAGCAGAAGTTTACAAGGAGCTGTGAACAGGCAGTCTGCATTGTGTACCTGATGGTGCAATTCACTGCACAACTAGTCTCTGCAAGCATAGGTGAGAGTGAAAACAAAATAAAAAAATTTAAATATAGAAGGCTAAAATGTTATAGATGGGTAGAGAAAACTGCACTAATAGATGTGAGAATGAAGATATGAAAATGAAGATGGCTATTAGTCATGGCCAAAAATATTGGCACCCTTGCAATTCTGTCAGAAAATGCAACCCTTCTCTCAGAAAATTGTTGCAGTTGCAAATGTTTTGGTACTCACTTGTTCATTTCTTCAATTTGCGTTGGAACAACACAAAAACACAGAGCAGTAAAATCTGATATAATCCCACACAGAAACCCTGTCTAAATTGTAAGAAATAATTGCTTTCCAAGCATGTGGTGCTCCTTTAATTTGTATTTAGACACACCTGTCGCAAGTAAGAGGTGTGGGCAATATAGTAATCACACTTGCAACGAGTTAAGATGGAGAAAAGTTGACTCAACCTTTGTGTTGTGTGTGACACTAAGCATGGAAAGAATGAAGTGTAAAGAGTTGTCTATGGATTTGAGAGAAAAATTGTGGAAAAACAGTGACAATCTCAAGGCTACAAGTCCATCTTCAGAAATCTTAATGTTCCTGTGTCCACTGTGAGCAATATCATCAAAAGGTTTGCGGCCCATGTTATAAATATGGGTGAATCATGTAATGCAGAGGTTCCCCAACCCCTGGTCTGCGGCCTGGTGCCGGTGCGTGGCCTGAGCCGGACTGGGAGACAGACCTCCTGCCCCACCCCCCCACACTCACACCCAGACAGCTGATACATGCATGTGTGCATGCTTGTGTGCCCGTGCGAGCGCCACACCATTTGCACATGCACACGAGCGCAAGCACACCCAGACAAGCGCCACACTGCTGTTTGTGTGTGTATGCAAAAGCACCACACCGCTGTTTGTGCATCTGCAAAAGCGTGGGCTCATTTGTGTGAGAGTGTGTGCACTTGTTTGCGCATGCGCATGAGCACGGGGGGTTCCTCGCCTTCCCTAGCCAGTCCATGGGGTGAAAAAGGTTGGGGACCCCGATGTAATGGATAAGCACATCAAGCCGTGTTCTCTCTTTTGTTACTCTAGATACAACATTTACTTTTTCAATTCCAATTGTTATGACTGGTTCTCTATGCTATATATTATGCTGCTTGAGTTCTTTCACCAAACTTTCCTGCGATACCAGACTGATTAAAAAAAAATCAGAATGTCTACCACAACGCACTTGTCCTATATGCAAGTCATATCTCTTAACTTTTACTTTTTCCTCTCTAGGTGACTCTCCATATTGTATATAATTTCACATTTTGATGTATATTTAATACAATACATAGATATTTGTACTGTTACTAGTCATTTAAACATTTATCTCAAAAAAGAATTGCCAACAAGTATACAAAGATTCCTCTTAGCCTCTGAATGCAATATTTCAATGGAAGCTGGAGACAACCATTCTGAGCATTTTAAACATTTTTATTCAGGTCATTTTCACATAAATTTGCAACCATGATACAAGGATGTAACACAAGAATATTGAAGTGCAATGAAGAATACAAAGTTAGTGTATGAATAATCATAAATAATGTTTCAGAGAAAGATTTATAGATTTTAAAAGAAAGGCTCTTTGAAAAACTGAAATATTAAAAATTCCTCCAAGTGGCTTTTCATTGAATGTGTAACATTTGCTTGCGTATAAAATTTCCTGATAGGAAACTCTCTTATTTCAATTCAAGTTAAAATATTTAAGCACCGTTGTACCATCTGGAATGTGAAGAACATGTTTTATATTTTATAAGGCACAGGGTAGTCCACTTTCAGTGAAATGAGCATACTTCAATTAAGTCCAACAAAAACTACAAGAATGTACAAAAAGGCTGACTGAAAAAAAATCCTCATTATTGGTTTATCCTTTAGATTTAATCATGGATCATGAAATGCTTGGAATAGCAAAGCTTTGTATGCTAGTCAAAGTCAAGTGTGTGAACAGCCAAACAGTGAAGAATATTTCAGTGATGTATTTCAGTATTTACAGCTGAAGACAGATTTTTTTTTTAATCAATGGCCCAATAATTTCAGGGGCCACAGGAAAATACCCCAACTGTACTTTTCCCGCAAATCAGCACCTTTTTCTTTTTGCCATATACATCCAAGCTGAGGCCTGGTTCCAAGAATGCTTAGTATTGCTGTTCACAGATATTTTGCTCTCTTCCAGAAACTGGAAACACATTTTTTAATGAAATAGTGAATCTGTATAGCCATGTTATTCAGAATATCAGGTAGGCTAACTCTACCTGTTAAGCTGCCACCATGGGGTCATCGGCCCCTGCTCCTCTCAGTAGTCATCAGATTCCCAATACCAGCCACAGTATTTCCTCCTGCTGCTACTATTGCACACTTTTTAAAAACAACAAAGAGCCTACATATAAGTATGGTAACTTGTATGTGTATCGAAGAGGCAACTGTCACTGTTGGCATATCAAACAGTCTAGCATATGTTGTGGTATATTATTAGATATATGACAGTCAACACTGGTGGTTCAGGCATCCATAAGAGCCATCAAAGACAAGGATGTATTCACTAGTAAATGAAAAAGAAATAAATGGTTCTTGTGGGCATATTTTTATCCAAATACAAGGACCAATGTTTGATTTACATTTACAAAAGTTACAGTACTGTATGAGTGAAATCTAACTTTGTCCAACTACCCATGGAATAAATACTGTTGACAGATTATTCCTACATTCCCTCTGCACAGATGCCAAATTTGGTCTGTATGGTATGGGGGGGATCCCCCAGTTCACTGGAAACACTGGAGAGAGGAAGGAAGAAGCCCAGTTGTGCAAATAAATTTCAGCTCCTGTGATGTGAGATTTCACCCATAATCTCAGGGAGAATATGAGTCATCCATACGATTTGAAAATGTACACGTTCTGAAAATCTGAAAACTAAACAATCAAAGATTTCTATCAAAGAATTACTGACAAATACTTTATAGTACTCCCAAGTGCAATGTGTCACTTTTTACACAGTGTAATATCAAAATACTGCAGATTTTATACCAAACAGTTTAGCCAACAACTGAGCATTTGTAAGGATTATTCAGTAAAGTGATGAGGGAAGAGACATTTTGTTAATACTTATTTCACAGTTTGGAGGTTTTATTCAAAAAGGATTAACTCTTCTGCCTACAACCACAAACTAGGGTTGTATTCTATTTCTCAATGTTTCAGGTTTTGACCCTTAACTGCTACTGTAAAATATATTCTATCTTGCATACATCAGGTATTCTTACATGGTATTTATTGCATAGATGGCTATTGTTTCTAAAATATTTTTCTCCCAAAACAATCCTTTATTCCTTTTTTTTACTAGCTAAACAGTTTAAAAGTACAGTACTCTGTAAGTTTCTGAAGAACATACATCAGCTTCCTTCTGACAAGGTAAACATTTAAGCCTTGCCACTTAAATATATTACTAGTAACCTCTTTATCAGCCTAATTCTTGCAATAAACAGTTAAATTTAAATTTACTTTAAATAATGGAGCTTAGCAGGAAATACCAAGTCTGTAAACTTACACTTTTTTCCACCGCACGTATTTGGAGCTTTAATAAGCTGATAATAATAAGCTTGGTTATCCAAATCCAGACAGTCTTGTACATTAAGCATAAACCACTTCTTTAAAAGTGGACTGTGCTTCCAGTAAGCTAACTTTTATACTATGGAAGCTTCACTTCCTCAGCTGGTTCAGATTTGGCACTATAACTACCGATCTTCTTTCCTACTCTTTATTGTCAGTATTATATTGCTGCAATCCAAAGAACTGTGACATAAATTCCATGATTCCAAACAGCCTTTGGAAGCAGTGCCCTGGCCATATAAAAATACACACTTCAAGGGGGAGGAAAATCATGAAAGCTATTATGTGTTACTGAGAAGGGGGGATAAAAGTTGAACAAATACAACCTGTTAAGATCCCAGTGGGCTTACATGAATCATCAGATGAAACTTCTTTGGATCTCAGCCTATATGAACATGGTTTAAGTTGTTTTTAAGCCCGTTCACAGATAGGTTACTGATTTCCAGTAGTCAGAGAAAAAGCATTTTTGTGAACAGTTGACTTCCTGGATCATTTCAAATTCTGCCTAAAGCACCAAACTCAACATTGTTTTCAAAAGTTGTAAAATATGAATAGAGAAATTCATTTCATTCTGAAGAATGTCTTAATGCTTCAGAGTCACATTAAAATTCTTTGTTTATATTCTTGTCCTTTTAAAAAGTTTATTAAAGTTTTTACATCCTATCGCAATTTATAAAATAATTGTATCTCAAAACCTTGAGCACCGATGCAGAAATGTTCTTTCGTCTTAATAGCTGTTGAACAAAAAAGACATGATAGTTAATTCTAACAGCCATCAAAATCAAGTAAAATATAGAAAACTAAAAACAGGCATTAGTTTTAAAGCTTCAGCAACGCTGTTAGTAAGTTACTTTTCGTCTGCTAAAATTTGTTCTTATTAACTGCTCTAATACAGCTTTAATTTATTTATTTGAGGAAGGAAGAGATAAGGATTCCATAAAAATGTTTGTAGTTGTTGAAGAAGCTTCATTTTCCCCAAACTGAATAATGCCTAGTGCTTAAAGAAAAGGGCCTGTCCCATTAAAAAAAATCAGCCTAGGAGAATCTGTGACAAATTCTTACCATTTTATTAACATCACTGCTGACGTCTGAGAATACTACTGGTTCTAGTTCTTAGGCTCCTAAAACTTATCGTGCTAAGAAGGAGATATAAAAGTCTGGTGAAGGCCTGCATTAAGCCAGCTGGTAGCAACAGAAATAGTGAATAAAATGCAGGACTTCAGAAATTAAGGGATTATGGTAAATGTTGCATTGATATAAATTGGATAATCCATGCTTTATCACTGAAAACTTTGGAAGTTCAGATGGCTGACCTATGGCTGCTAGAGAGAAAAACTGTACCGTTCTGGAAATGGCTGCATCTGCATGAGTTCAGTATATGGTTTTATTTAAGCATTTATTGTTTATTAATGGTTATAATTGGTTGTGTCTCTGTGAAATAGCAGACCTGGAGAAAACCAGTCAAATTGGGTGAGTATGATTTTGGTACAGAAATCTAAAGTTAATGTGGATTTGCTTGGACTTCCTTAAAAAGTTAGTCCATGGTGTTCTAAGGATGCTCTTTATCTGGAACATAATCAGCAGTATCCGGAGAGTTTGCAAGTAGAAGCCAGGAATAACAGCTGAAGCTCACTGAGTCCACAGAACAGAAGGAATGTACAAATCCCTTCAAATCCCCAAAACAAGATTTCTAAAGTGAAAGTAATTCAGAAAGAATTCAACTCCACTGTCTTGCATTGGCAAGCAATTCAACACTTGCATTATTGTTGGTTCATTCTAGGCCAGGGGTCTCAAACATGCGGCCCGGGGGCCATTTACGGCCTGCTGGATGATAGCTTGTGGCCCCCAACTTGCCTGCCCCCCCCAAAGTGCCCACGCGTCCTCTGCTGTCAAGAGCACCTGTGGGGGCCCTGCCCCATTCTGTTTAATTTCGCAGGTACCGGTGGGGGCTTTTCTCCTTTGGCAAGGAGAATTCTGTGAGGTTTTTTTTTTCAAAAAAATTATGTCTTGCCCTCCTCCCCACCCCGCTAGGCGGTTGCCTGTGCTCCCTCCCTTCTCCACTTCGTCCTGCTGCTACTGCTGCTGCTGCTGGTAGTGAAGAAGGAGCCGGATGGGGTCGTGGCTGGTGACGAGGGCTTGCACACCCCTCCTCCTCCTCGGAGCCCCAGCCGGGCTAAGGAAACTCCTGGGCGGTTTCCTCAGGCTCTTGCTCCGCTTGGCGGAAAATCTGATGCGGCCCAGCCTCACCCAGACTCTGCCTCCAGCAGCCCCCAGGTAAATTGAGTTTGAGACCCCTGTTCTAGGCCATTCAACAGTATTGGTTGTATGGCAAACCAAAGGCTAAAGCATATAGTTTGACTAAAAAATTAGACTTAATTTGAATCTCAAATACAATCCGAAAAGGAAGCAACTGACATTAAGAGAAATGCACAGACACAGTTCCAGATACAACTCTACGCTTACAGTCAATATTTCATCCACAAGCTCAGATCTGAATTGCGCACACACCCCTACCTAAGCAGCTATTTCCAATCTCATGGCTGGACAAAACAAAGGGGGAGGTGCAATCTGAAAGCTTGTATCAATAATTAAGTTATTTCTTATGTTAGTCTTTAAGATGCCATAAGATTTGTTTCTGATTTTCTTAGAACAGACTAACACAGTTACTCCACCTCCTGGAAATGTCTGAAAAGTTTCATTCTACATTTTGTATGACTACAACATATTCTCTTCCCCCCAAATATTATTGAAATTTAAGACTTGTACTGCAAAATATTAGAGATACAGCAACACTACTACTCACGGTGAAATTGTGCATCCGGAAGCATACGCATGGTGACCTGTGTAGCGAATATCACAACGTACTATGTTGTTGGAATAGTCCGATTCTGGTACCAAATAACTAGGGTTTACACTAACCTACAAGAGAAATACATGTTACACTTTGCAGTTTCACATATTTATTAATTATGTGTCTCATAAGTTTTATTACCTTTAAAATGTAATTTCCAGGTTTTACATCTGTAATATCAATCCACTGGCAGTCTATGTCGGCATTATATGTGTCATAACAACCAGGACTCAGTCCCTAGAAGTGAAGTGTAGAAACAAGTGAGATCTCAATTTTTAAGCCGTCAATATTCTACTGATAAATGTCAAGCCCACTGACTAGTTATAAATTCTCTGCATTTCACAAAGTAATACCTTTAATTTAGCTGCCTTGAGCTTCCTTATTGAGAGAAAAGCAGCCTATAAATGACACTAAATAAATAACATTAAAATAATAAGAACAAAAATCTTTATTTTACGGCCACAGACAGGAAAATAAAATAAAAATAAATACGTTTTTAGACAATGTATTATATTTTGGGAAATTGAATACATTTAATTTCCTTACAAAGCTGAACAATGTGCCTTGGTTTCCATACATATATGGCTTTGATCAAGAGATGTTTGCATAAATAAAATGTCAGTCCTGCTTGCACAAAGTAGCCCCACTTTCCTATTATACTGTTCCACAGAGTCCTTCAGTTCACAGAAGCAGCTTTTGGAAATGAAGTGGGGACCCAGAAAAGCCCACTGCATGAGGGGACATCACCCCATCTATCCCTGGATTTAAACCTATATTTTTCTTTCTTAAATAGGCAGAGGCTATATTATATGTAGCCTCTGCCTGTTTAAATATACAGTGGACCCTCTACTTACGGAATTAATCCGTATTGGAACAGTGTCTGCAGGTCGAAAAGTCTGTAGGTCGAGTCTCCATTGACCTACAATGCATTGAAAACTGATTAATCTGTAACCAGCCGTTTTTGTTCCGTTTTTGTTCCATTTGGGGTTTTTTCTGGTCTGTAGGTCGATTCTCTGGCTGCAAGTCGAACCTAAATTTTGCAGCCAGAAAAGTCTGTAAGTCGAGCTGTCTGTAAGTTGAGGGTCCACTGTATGTGTTCTTGTGTATTTTACATGTTTAAAACTAGCTAACAGGAATAGTTATGACCATTCACTATAAAGATGATATGCTCTCTTTTCTATCTGAACATCCAGAGGAATATATCCAGATCCTGGTATAATTTCTTTGCATTCTGAACAATCTAAGGATCTAATCATTTTTTGTTTCTCTCTCAAAACAAGGCAACCGCCTCCCCTAGACTGACTGACTAAAACATAGGATTGATGCTAGGCTTTTGTCCAAGCCCCACTGCAATCTTGTAGGGTGAAAGAAAAGGTTTTAACTTAGGAAACATGTTATTGTCCTGAAATGACAGCCACTAACAGAGAGCCATTCACATTCCATGTGCTATGTGAAGTCTAGTCCCTTTCCCCACCCTGTGACTGCCCCTGTGAAAAGCACAGTGCTTGGCCACCAATTGTGTGTCACTTGGCAAGAGCTAAGTGCTCGTTATGGAGAAGGTCATGGGTATATGGAGTGCTGGCAGCTGCATGCATTTTTTGATCTGGAATCTGGATGTGGATTCCAGTTGCTGAGGAAAATACTTCATAACAAGCACAGGTTTTGAAACAACAGATGAAGCCACAAGAATGTTTAAAGAATTCAAAGTAGCATCCGAGTGTTGAATATTTGATGGACTTGGACACCTCCTTGTAGTAGTAATGGGACATATCCTGCAGAGGCTCTTCATGGTATAATTGCCTGTTGTCCTCATATGCACTACCATCGTAATCCCTGGTAACCAATACAGAGACAGCCCTAGAGTGTTTGTTGCAACTGGCTGCCACCTGCAATAATACACTTCCTCCACATCTTTAAGCCTACTAAATTAAGGCTTAAGTGGTGGTGTCGAAAATTGCATGCCACAGCAGGAAGATCTGGGATACATTAACATCTTAAACCCACCCATCCAAATGACAGAAGTAAAGTATAACCAATGTTAAAACTTTTTTATTACAAGTTATTTATGGTTGTTCTTCTCAGTAATATTTACTTATTAAAATAAAAGCATTTGGCATTGCTGTTCGGCTCCCCAGGGCTCCCCAAAGCAATGTAAAACAAAATATAGAAAAACATTCTTTAAGAGACGATTCACTGAAAACATATCAAAGTGAACAACATTCTAACACAAGAGAACCAGCCACCTCCTTCATATTTTCCTACATGTGGAGTGAAATGGCTATCAGAGGTTGCTCATTCCTGCAGTAACAGGCATGCCTGTTTATAAAACAGAGGCATTTTACTCTAAGCACAATTGCATTGTCTTGAATGCTTTTGTTTTGATGCAAGATTAGAAGTATCAGAACTTTCAGAGAATAAAATGATCCCAATCCTTTGGCTAAACTGCTTGAGGCACAGAGCATCCCTCGACGGAAAGGAGTGCTTCGCGTTGTATCCTCAGCTTGTTCTGGTCTACTAACTAATTCCACCCACCTAGGATCCAAACTGGCTCATAAGGGAGCGTAAAGCATCAGCTTCTACTAATTATATTCCTTATAATTTTCTTAGAAGGTAGAAGCCTTTTGTTTAAAAGCGGGGAAATTAACATCTATAAAACTGCATAGATACTATTCCTGCACTGCACACTGATACCTCATGAGCTGTAAAAAAAAAAAACTGGTAACAGAAATCAGGCTGTACCCTGATGGCAAATATACTTTATTCATAACTATAGATTACCTGTGTGTGTGCTGTACAAGCATATCGTCGATAGTACCCATAATCGCAAGAAGTATCCTCAAGACAAAAGCTTGCTTTGTGTCCTTCTGCTACCCTCCTATGTGAGCTTGCTTCAAGCAAGTCATAATGGCTGAATTCATCCATACTGTGATAATGTCTGTCAAATGTTACAGAAAAATTAGTAAACAGATTTGGCTTTGCCTATGCAATAAAACAAAAATTAATAACAGCTGTGGGTCAATGAAACAATAGTTCACTTAACATTCAGAAAGACATTTAAGGCTGCAGCTTGCAAAGCTAGTGGGTTAACACTTTGTTGCCCAGGGAAGATGTCTCTACACATAGTTATTGTTGGAGGGTTTTTTTTAAACAAACTTGTCTGTAGTTTGGCAGGGAGGGACCTTTCTGGGCTGGGGTGACTGTCAATCTATCCAGCATTAACCAATCATTCCAATCCTGCCTTGTAATTCAATGAAAGCCCTGCCTCTCTGCTAAGTGTTTTTCCCCCTCTCTAGTGTCTGTTGAAGTCTGTTGTTAATGACAATTACGTATGTCAGTTTGATGTTTCATTTCTTTGCAACTATAAGAAAATGTTTTCTATTCTTCCTACCACTAATGCCTGAATAAGTTCTTGAGATGGTAATGAGAAAGAGGTGGACTAATCTGGAGAACTTGAAGTTATTTTGCTCTGTGAATCCCTGCATTTCTGCTGCACAACTAGACAAGTTTAGCCAAAAAAAACCTCTGGAGCAGTTAGAATATATCAATAATTACATAAAGCATGTAGTCTTTAGCAGTAATTACAGTATATAATTTACTTTAAAACAAAGTAATACATGAACTGCTGTTATTTCAAAATTCCTGCTGCAGAAAGAATAGGAAGCGCTTAATGTAGCCATATATGCCTACTGTTACCATAAGACACTGTTTATCTGGTTCCAAAATGTCTGCTTTTACTAATAGCCTCAATAATATGTGCAAAATAATTTGAGATTTACTTTAAACTCTGCTGCATATTCTACTGTGATACAATTTGCTTTGTCTTCTATAGGATTATTCTATGGCCATAGTATGAAAGACCTTTGTTCTAGGATTACATTTTCCACAATAAAAGTAGTGGTGGGGAAAATTAACCACTTAGGCACGATCAGACTCCAACAGGGTGACTCTCTTGCTCAGCACTATATGCCTAAAAATCTGCTTCAAAGAACTGGAGAACCCACTCAAGCCAGCTTTTGTGGCAAAACTGACAACTGTAACAGGGACTTAAAAAGGAAACACAGTTTCGTTCTGTTCTTTAGGAGTTATATGACATTAGATATAGGACCATGTTGCATCTTCTTCGCACGATATTCCTTCTATGGTTGTATGTAGTGAACACGTGTAAAAAAAAAAAAACCCTACCATTCAGGGCAAGAGACTTCACTTCAGCTTCAAGCCCTGCTATCAAAAATACAAGCTCTTATCCACACTTGTCATCTTTACTAAATGTATGCATTATTTTTAAAAAATATATTTTCTGATTACATCTCAACAAAAATATTCCATGTTGTTTCCAGCATGCCAGCATGGCTTAGTGGTTGGACTGTGGGAGCAGGACAACTCAGAGGACCCAGGTTCAAATTTCCTCTTGTCCATGAAGTTCACTGGACGGCCTTGGGCTCATCACTCTCTTCCAGTCTAGCGCCTTACACAGAATTCTCATGAGGATAAAACATGGGGAGGAAAACCAAGGATACCACTTTGAATTCAGAGGCAGGAGGGAATAACAGAATAAATTGTTTTTTTTATTCTTCAGGCAAGATTTTTTTAAAAAAATCTCACTTCAGCAGGAAAGGATGGTGCTGCTTTTCCAAATTCTGAGTAGATGGGGTTAAGATTCTGCTTTTGTTCTCTCTCCAAACAGTAGCAGGGGTGGGGGAGCCACATGAAAACAAACAAGTAGCAAATGAACATAATTGGAAAGTACCATACTGAGCCCTTCACTCACTGATGACAGCTGTGCCACTCCCATGAGTATCGTGGTCGACTTGGTAAGAAGTCAGATGTCCCTTGGTTTTTCACTCTCTGGGGGAATCTCAGAAGCACTCTGGTATCATAGTCCCTGACATCACCCCTGTATGCTGAACTGCAATGATGGAAAAGAAAATATGCATATGATATACAGACTTTACATTGCTTGTTTAATACATTTTAGCTTCAATGTGGTATTTGCATTATCTCTCCTGGAGCTTACTGGGTTTGTTGCAAACTTAGTCATGTTTAGACTACCATCCACAGAAATCAATTCAAATGTAAATTGGTCATAATTGAACCATGTCCCATTGATTTTAGTGGGCCTACACTAAACATATTTATTTATTTAAAAGGCACCTTTATCTCCATAGGAAACACATAAATACATCTACATCCAGCTCACTGAAAATCAAGCATTAAAATATCAATTAACAATTTCTAATAAGGTATTTGCAAGTGTCTGAGTGTATTTTTATTTATTTTTATCATTCAGTCAAATTTTGCTTACAAAACTGGACTTCCCAGTAAGTTTTTTTTTTAACCAGAATTCTTTGTTTCTGCTTCCTACTGGTTCTCCACGTCTTTCCTCTCCTGCCAGATTCAACAGACCTTATTTTTCTTTTCTATAATTCTTCTTTTTTTTAAATAAAAAACACCTTCTCATTTTAGAGTTAAGTAACATTCCTATTGCAGCTTGTGGTTTAACGTCTGGAATATATTATTTTTTAGTTAAACTTACAACTGCCTTCAAGGTCCCAAGTACTCTGCTAGCTATTTTCCTAACACACGTATAATACTCTCAAATTGACTTACCAGTGTGAAGCTAGTAAATCTTGGTGGACACTAATTTTTAAAGGCATTTTTGAATAATATTATTGTACTTAAATTTAATGCTAGAAAGCCAATTTGAGTCTTAGCTCCAAACAGGAACATTTTTCCACCACTGTGGCCACAGATAAATCCACTTATGTGCACTGCCGAAAATGCAACTCACCCATTAACATTAGAGAAATGCTTGAAAGGTGATCTGATATATACCTACTTTGAACTAAATCCCATTCAGTTCAATTGGGTTTATTGTGATTTACAAGAAGAGGCAGACTTAACTCTTATGCATTATCATCTTTACATTATATGGGTGGTTTCCGTGCCTTTTTTTCTGCCTGAGACAAAGGGCAAGGGGGCACCCCTCCATTCCATGTATAAAAACTAGACACGCCTACTGCTGAATCTTATTTCAACAATAGTGATGGAACATCATCCTGTACTTCATCTGATGGCAGCAGGTTCACATAGAGGCACAAGACAGGCTGCACAGCGCATGCAGTTTTTTCTGTTTCCTTACCCTCCTTCACCATCTGTTCTCTGCCAGAGCTGATTTGCTCTGTCTAATGGTAGAGACAGCCCTGATGTTCACTCAGTGATTCCCAATGATTTCAGTAGAACATATTCTCAAGTATGTGTGCATGGGATTATATTAATTAAATAAACTGCATTAGATATAATATGAGCTTCACTGCAAGTGCTGAAAAGCAGTAACTGGCTTGCTTGTTTAAAAACAAGATGGGAGGCGGTAGGTGGTGGTGGTGGAATGAGAATGATTTGGAGACTGTTAATCAAAGAGCAAGTCAGTTTCCTTTAACTTTATTTTACAATTTCCCAAGAAATCTGCTCAGAGGGGACTTTAAAAGAAAAAAAATTAACAAAGCACCAGATTAATGAGAAACAGGCCTTGGTAAGGCAATAATTCCCAGACAAGGGGATGGAAGCCTTGTAGCTGGGTCAACGAGCTCTCAACGGAGGATAATAGAATCAATATGTTATGAACTGGAATGGGGATGGAGTTCTACTTTAAAAAATTTAACAACATTAAAGCCTCTCCCCCATACCTTGACTGCTACTGGTGATGTTTCAAAAATCTTTCCAAACATGACCTGAACTATTACGTGAAAAACAATGGGTACCCCTTTGATTAACTCTTATTCTCCAATTCAGTATTTTCTCACCCATTACAGTAAAAACCCAGAGAGTGTGATGTAAAATGAGGGGTTGTAACCATGCTTACCTTGCCAGGCAGTTCTCCTCAGCAGCACATCTTAAGTTATACATGGATGTCCTCTGGACGTAGGTGGATGCTTGGATATAGTAGGGATCTGGCACTAGGTCAGGAAGCCCTGCAGTGCATGAAATCACACACATGCAAGTGGATCAAAACCAGGACACATCTGCAAGATTCATTTCTCCACGGAGAGAGAAGCCACCATTGAAGTTCTAAGTTTCCTATCCGTTATACTGCTGTCTCACACCCACTTAATAAGGGCAGGAGTCACTTTTCACAAGATAAAAAGAATCCCAAAGAGGCAATGTGTCTCACAGACTGGCAGATCCCTTACAGCTTTCTCTTCTGCTAACTGATCTTTCCTCCCAAATCTTCAAGGCATCTTCACTCATAAGGACACCAGCTGAAGAGAAACAACCACTGAAGATTCCCCAGAGATCAAAATACTGTACCAGAAATATGTCTGCTACAATGGAGCATTGTTCTTCATTTCAAGGAGCTGAAGCAACACTGAAACCAAAAGGCTCTAAGCAAACTATGTTTTGAATTAGCCTCATTATAAGATGAGTCTTACAAGGAAGGCTCTCGTCCCTTTCCTATTCTGGAGCTCAAAGAGACAGCTCCTGCATTTTCTTTGCTCTGAAGTAGGGAAACAGGGTTTGTGGGTCCCACCACTGTGTTCTTCCATGTATGGTTGAGGCTCAGCACCTGATAAGGTAAAAGGACTGCATGCTGTTTGGATAAGGATATTATTTAGCATCAGTTAAAACAAAAAGAATGTCTCAGTGCATCTGTATGGAAGTTTTTCCTTGCTATGGAGAACTTGTGTGCAGTCAAGTTAATTCTGATTTGTGGTGATCCTTCTCAGTGTTTTCTAGGTAAAAGAGTACTCAGAAGTGTTTTACCCTTCCCTTTTTCTGGCGGGTGCCCTGGGATTGCGCAGCTTGGCTCTGCTCCCAAGAGGCCCACTGGAGAACCGAACTTCCAACCTCTGGCTCCTCAGTGACATAGCCCAACTCACTGAGCTGCCCAGCCAGCTTAGTATGGAGTAATCATAGCTAAAATGTGGGAGTGAACATTTGGAAATGAAAAAAATGAAATGAAAAAAAATGAATGTTCAAGAACTACTGAGCCACTAATTATTGTAGAAACAACGCCTAAGGAAATTAATTAGGCTGGAGGTAGGAGAGAATTTTAAAAAGCCTGGCCACAAAACTACCCTCTCCCCAGCTTGATAAGCGGAGTTGTTCCGCGGTAGGAGAAGAAAGCTTTGGGGCCTGTTGTTGTTTTTTAAGATGCATTTTTAAAAATTATCTTTCTTTGTAAAAAAAAAAAGTTCTGTCCTGCCCTTTCTTAAGGAGAGAAGAAACAGCCATCGCTAAAGTAAGCCCTGGCGAGGGCCACTTGGCAAAGCGCGTCCCATTTCCTCAGGCCAAAAAGAGCCGCGCCGAGCCCGCGGAGGGCGCGCGGCGAGAATGGGGACCAGATGGCGCGTCGAGGCGGCAACGGCGCTGCCGGGCTTGCCAACTGGCCGAGGCGAAAGCGCGCCGTCTGGCGAGGAGGAGGAGGGGATTTGCCACGCGGCGGCGGCGGCTTAGCGGGGATGTTTTCGTGGGGGGCGGGAGACGGCTGCGCTCCGGAGGCCCCGGCAGATGCGAACGGCTCTCCTCTACGCCAACGCGCAGCTCCTCAGCCCGCTTCCTGCAGCGGCGGCGGGGAACCCAGGTACCCAGATTTACACACTCACTCTCTCACTCATTCACACACACACAGAGAGAGAGAGAGAGAGACGCCACCGCCTGGCGCTCGCCCTCTTACCGTACTGGAAGTAGCCGGTGCCGTATCCCGGCCGGTAGCGGCTGTTCTGTCGGGGCCGCTCGTAGGTGTCATAATAATTGTAATAAGGGTTGTCGTCCGTGTACTTCTGTGGGTTGTAAGGGTCGTCTCCCACCATGACATCGTCGCGGCGCGGCGGCCGGAGGTTGCTCAGAGGAGGGGAGGCGCTCCCGTTGCCCGGCCTGGAGGGGTCGCCTTCGAGGGGCCTCAGGCGGGCCACCCCCTGGGAGCTGCCGCCGCCACCACCGCTTTCGGTCCCGGGACCCCGGCTGCCGCCGCCGCCGCCCTGGTTGCCGGAAGGTGGCTGCTGCTGCTGGTAGCCGGCTTGGAACCAGTGCTGAGCCGCCGGCCTCCTGGTGGTGGTGGCGGCGGAGCCTCCGCCCGCCTCCGCCGCCCCTTGCGCCCGTCGCGGGGCCGTGCTGTTGCCCCGCAGGAGCAGGACGTGGCCGCCCGGCGCGGGCTCTTGGCTGTGCCTGCGTCGAGGAGGCTGGTACTGGGAGCCCACGCTGAGGAGGCTGTACACCTGCCCGTTGTTCTCCCACTGAATCCGTTGCCTCCACACGGCCGGAGGCGGCGGCGGGGGGTTCCTCGGCGGCAGGCAGGCCGCCGGCAGCCACAGCAGGCAGAGCCAGCAGACGCACGCCTGCAGCGGGGCGAACCCCAGGAGAACCGGCGGCCGGGGAAGGAGACGCATGGCGGCGGCGGCGGCGGCGGCGTGTGCCTCACACAAGCCGAGGAGCTGCCCCGTCGACGACCACGGACGGCGGCGGCGGCCCTGTGGATTGCAGAGCCGGGAGGGCAAGACGTCAGGGGCGGCGGGGCTTTCCTTCCCGCACACGAGCTTTTTTCTTAGCGCTCAGACGCGACGAGGTGGATTTGGGGGAGCCCCACCCCGTCCTTTGCTTCCGAGGGCGGTGTGCTGCGAAGACGGGTTTGAAGAGGACGCGCGGCAACAATGCAACCCGTCTCTCCCGCCCGCTTTTGCTAGTGTCTGGAACGAAGCGGCGGGGGAGCGAGGGAGAGAAGGGGGGTGGGAGGGGGAGGAGATGAGGGATTTTAAACTTTCTGGCAGATTTGCAAAGTTACACAAGCCCATTCTGGCAGGCGGTGCCTCTGCTATTTGTTCACGTAATGCGATGCGAAACGTGCGAGTCTGACAGCTCCCCGGCTTCCCCCCCCCAACCGCCCTCTTCTCTCTTTCACACACAGAGAGGGACCACCCTCCCCTTTCCTCCAGCCTCCTCTGCGCGGGTCCTGAACTCCCAGAGGGACAAACAGGGCAAGCCCCCTTTCTGTACACCCAGTTCTGCGGAGGGCTCTCATTTTCTCGCCCCCTCTCGCCATGGAGAGCAGTGTGCCCTCGAGGGTTAACAGCAAGCAGGCATTTTTCCCTCAGACGACTCGGCCTGCCAGGTGGTGGGGCACGGCCAAAATATGCACAGAGAAAAATGCTATTAGATCATCAGCCCCAAACTTGAGAGGCGAGAAAGCAAGAGTCAAAGAGAGACGAAACATGTTTTCTGGGAAATATTTTCACCATAGACATCTCCCGTAATTTGAGTTCTGGCGGGGAAACTTGGTGGTGGCCGTGGTTTAAAAAAAAAACAAAACCCTTCGTGTCCGCCTGTAATGCCCTTTTCATTATGGCCAAAATCCTCCTCAAATAAACGGGTGCATACCAAGTTTTGTTTTTCTCTGTATGAGTCATATGAGAACTTCGTGAGGGACGTGTCTCCTGGACAAGAGATTCACTTAAAAGTGAGTTTTCCCGTGGGAGGGACTGTCTATCATATCAGGAATGTCAGCTGGAAAAAAATAGGGAATGGAACTGAGCTAAAATAATTTCCCTTTTTTTTTCCTTCCAGAAAAAATGCTACCAGTTCAGCATCTCCTATAATGGATCAAGATAACCTGTTGGACCCTGAGAGACCAGTTTTAAAATTCACTGAGTACAGGCTCCAGACGTTTTCCAACTGTCTGTAACATGTTAAAGGATATTTTGTGATGAATCACTCTAAAAGGAATGGTACAGATTGTGCTTTTTCCTCTCCATACTATATGCTTGGTACTCAATATGGGTCATTTGAACACCAGATCTCTTGATTTGATTGCACAAGGAGGTGCATTATATTCAGCATACTAGTAGTACATTTTGAAGTGCAGATGCTCATCGTGAGAGTCCCTATATGCAGTTTCCCATGAGTCCAAAAATGTAAACAGGTGGATTAACCAATAGCAAGAGATGAGAAGCAGGTCCTTTGTAATAATTTGTTGTTGTTTAATCATTACGTCTTGTCCGACTCTTCATGACCCCATGGACCAGAGCACACCAGGCCCTCCTGTCTTCCACTGCCTCCCAGAGTTTGGTCAAATTCAGGTTGGTAGCTTCGGTGACACTGTCCAACCATATTCTCCTCTGTCGTCCCCTTCTTCTCTTGCCTTCAAACTTTCCCAATATCAAGGTCTTTTCCACGGAGTCTTCCCTTCTCATGAGATGGCCAAAGTATTGGAGCCTCAGCTTCAGGATCCTGTCCTTCCAGTGAGCTCTCAGGGTTGATTTCCTTCAAAATGGATAGGTTTGTTCTCTTTGCAGTCCAGGGGACTCTCAAGAGTCTCCTACAGCAGTGGTTCTTAACCTTTGTTACTCGGATGTTTTTGAACTGCAACTCTCAGAAACCCCAGCCAGGACAATTGGTGGTGAAGGCTTCTGGAAGTTGCAGTCCAAAATTCCTGAGTAACCCAAGGTTAAGAACCAGTGTCCTACAGTACCACAATTCAAAAGCATCAATTCTTTGGCGATCAGCTTTTTTTATGGCCCAGCTCTCACTTCCATACATTGCTACTGGAAAAATCATAGCTTTGACTATTCAGACTTTTGTTGGCAAAGTAATGTCTCTGCTTTTTAAGATGCTGTCTAGGTTTGTCATCGCTTTCCTCCCAAGAAGCAGGCGTCTTTTAATTTCGTGGCTGCTGTCGCCATCTGCAGTGATCATGGAGCCCAAGAAAGTAAAATCTGTCACTACCTCCATATCTTCCCCTTCTATTTGGCAGGAGGTGATGGGGCCAGTGACCATGATCTTAGTTTTTTTTATGTTGAGCTTCAGACCATTTTTTGGGCTTTCCTCTTTCAACCTCATTAAAAGGTTCTTTAATTCCTCCTCACTTTCTGCCATCACAATGGTATCGTCTGCATATCTGAGGTTGTTGATATTTCTTCCGGCAATCTTAATTCTGGCTTGGGATTCCTCCAGTCCAGCCTTTTGCATGAGGTGTTCTGCATATAAGTTAAATAAGCAGGGAGACAATATACAGCCTTGTCGTACTCCTTTCCCAATTTTGAACCAATCAGTTGTTCCATATCTAGTTCTAACTGTTGCTTCCTGTCCCACATATAGATTTCTCAGGAGATAGATAAGGTGGTCAGGCACTCTCATTTCTTTAAGAACTTGCCATAGTTTGTTGTGGTCCACACAGTCAAAGGCTTTTGCGTAATCAATGAAGCAGAAGTAGATGTTTTTCTGGAACTCTCTGGCTTTCTCCATAATCCAGCGCATGTTAGCAAATTTGTAAAAATAATGTCTCTTGATTCTTCATTCAAAACTAAATCACTCCCCAGTACTTTGCACTAAAGCAGGAACAGTTTGCAATAATATGCTATTCCTGGAAAAACCTCATCCACTTATTATGAAGATTGGCAGCTAACTTCAGAAGGAACAGGAAAGCTTGGAAGTGATGTGAAAGCCCCCACTGATGAGAAAGCCTTGAACCTATGATCTTATCAGCTCTGGTTCCACTATATCATTGCTTGATTAAGTAGAATGATTTCCCATGTAAAATAAAACTGCTTTTGGCTGGCAGCAGCTTTCTATGGCCTCAGGTACTGGTATTTCCCATAATCCATTATGTGACCTTTTAAACTAGATATACTGGAGTGTAAATGTGGACCTCCATGAAAGTGTAATGCCCACTGATTTCAGGGCACTCCCTGGAGATCTGAACTTAAGTGTGTAGTTTTGCTGCATGAGACTAAATTATTTTGTAACACTGTACAGATACATCAGACCAAAACCTGGTGATACTTTTTTGGACTACATCTTCCAGAATCCAGCCAGTATTTTGAGTTCTGTTCTACCTGTTTCAAGCTATACTCACAGAAACTTACTCTTTGTGCACAAGAATGTATATTTTAGCTGGGAGTCTGAAATAATTGACTCTGGGATTTTTGAGACAAACTGATGGTATGGAAAGAATGGCAGCAGATATAAAAAATGGACAAAACACTACTAAATATGATGCAGAAGGTCCCTTGTCCTCTAATATGTATCAGTTCAGCATCTCAGAAGCTGTAGTAGACAGTAGAATATGTTGAGGCTTTTAAAAATTACATCATATTTGAAGCCGCCAAATCCATATGCCGCCTAATCCATGATCACTGCAGATGGTGACAGCAGCCCCGAAATTAAAAGATGCCTTCTTCTTGGGAGGAAAGCGATGACAAACCTCGACAGCATCTTAAAAAGCAGAGACATCACCTTGCCAACAAAAGTCCGAATAGTCAAAGCTATGGTTTTTCCTGTAGTGATGTACGGAAGTGAGAGCTAGACCATAAAGAAGGCTGACCGCTGAAGATTTGATGCTTTTCAGTTGTGGTGCTGGAGGAGACTCTTGAGAGTCCTCTGGACTGCAAGGAGAACAAACCGATCCATTCTAAAGGAAATCAAGCCTGAGTGCTCACTGGAAGGACAGATCCTGAAGCTGAGGCTCCAATACTTTGGCCATCTCATGAGAAGACTCCCTGGAAAAGACCCTGATGTTAGGAAAGTGTGACGGCAAGAAGAGAAGGGGACGACAGAGGATGAGATGGTTGGACAGTGTCATTGAAGCGACCAACATGAATTTGGCCCAGCTCCGGGAGGCAGTGGAAGACAGGACGGCCTGGCGTGCTCTGGTCCATGGGGGCACGAAGAGTCGGATACGACTAAATGACTAAACAACAACAACAATCCATATGCTGTTGTTACTAAGTTTCTATGTGTCCTGAACTTCTTTATGTGTCTCTAGGGCGAAAAATGATCTGAAGCTCAACATCAAAAAAGCTAAGATCATGGCCACTGATCATCACCTCCTGGCAAACAGAAGGGGAAGATATGGGGGCAGTGACAGATTTTACCTTCTTGGGCTCCATGATCACTGCAGATGGTAGTTTACCGACCAAACTCCGGGAGGCAGTGGAAGACAGGAGGATGATTTTAATTCATTCCACCAAAATCACTGTCTTGCAAAACCCAGTTCCCCATTGAAATCTATTTAATTCTTATTAAATGGGGAAAAATCACTATCTTGTGAAAATTGTCCATAAAAGACATCATCTTGCAAAACACAGTTCCCCATACCATATTGGGAAAAAGCAATCCCCTCACTTGCACTGACTTTGGAAATGCAGTGGGTCTCAGATGACCATCCCCCTCTTTCTCTCTCTAGCAAAGAAAGAGGGTGAAAAGAATCAAAGCAGCTCCCTGGTTCCTGATAGTGGTGACTCCTTTTGTCCTGATCCTTTACCACTGGGGAGAAAAAGAGAGAGAAAGCAATACAAGACATCACCAGGACTTTCTGCCTTTGCAATAGATCCAGATGAAAAGAAAAAGAGATGAAAAGGAGTCTAGAAAAACCAGGGAAATCTCAAGGGCAGCTCTCCATTAACACACATTTTGCAGTTGAGTTCCCCATATTTGGGGAAATCATAAGGATCAGCAGCACACCCAAGGTGCAATGAATGAACCTCCCCCTAGAAAAACCACTTTTATGACATGGTATTTCCTCTGCAAGGTGTGAGTTGGAATAGCCCTTTCACCTCCTACCCCTTCTGTCCCCTGACCCCCCCCCCAAGGCATGGTGACTCCCTGGCTGCACCTCCCATTCAGTATAGGGCTGCACAGCCCCAGTCCTGCCAGAGGCCAAGAGAGCTCCTCTGTTTTGGGGTGCCCTGCGGGACCCCCATTAGGGGCTAGCTGTTCCTCCCACAATCCTCTAGTGCACAGGTATTAGCATATGCTAATACCAGAGGATTGTGAGAGGAACACCCAGCTAATGCTAGGTGTTCCTCCCACAATTAGCATAAGGTATTAGCATATGCTAATACCTGTGCACTAGAGGATTGTGGGAGGAACACCTAGCCCCTGAAGCATTAGGGAGTAAAAAGAAGAGGTGGAAGTTGTGGAAGCTCAAAAGCTAGGAAGAAGGAGAAATGAGAAATTACATTTTCTTCCACCATATGATCTGTCCAAAAGCACAACTTGATGGAAAGTGAAATGGAGATCCTTGCCCACAAAGTGAAAATGGAAAGGAGGATGAGAAACTGCAGTGCTCTTCCACTAGAGTAAAGGGCTTGCCAAGCACAGGTTGTTGAATGAAGGGGTGAGAGAACAAGTCCCAGCTCTCTAAGAATCAGTTAGGCTGAATTTAGCCCAGCAAAACTACTTTGCTAAAATCACAGAGTCTGAGAGAACTTTGGAGTCTTGTGGAATCCTCACGGAGCTCAGAGCTACAGTATAAGGATACCTAATCTTAAAGCTTGATCCAACTGACAGGAAAACCTTGCTTCTGCCGAAAACAACCCGGATTTAACTTTTAGCGTACACACAAGGCATGTGCAAGTGTGGACTACTGTGCCAGGGGAGTGAGTTTTTCTGCCCCTCTGGCAGAGGTCAGTTTATTTTGAGGCCCACATGGAATCAATTCATTGGAATTGATTCCACATGTGTGTAGTATGCCCCTCCTGCTTTTTAAAAAAGAAAACCCTGCTATCTGATACAGTGCTATGCCAGATGGCAGGAATTTAAAAATAAATAAATAAAAGCACTATGCTTGCAAAAAGCTGGCACCTACCCAATAGCTAGCCCCCCCATCGCCTGCCTGATTACACACATTGCCTGCCTGATCACCCCCACTGGCCCTATCACCCCACCATTGCTTGCCTGATTGCTCTCCTATTGCCTGATCAACCCCCATAGCCTGCCCCATCGCCTGCTTAATTATACCTGCCACCTGCCTGATCCCTCCCATCACCTGCCTGATCAGCTCCCATTGCCTCTCCATTCCCTCCCAATCTGAGAGAAGGTTGGCAGGTGCACAAAAAGGAAATGTATTTATCCCCTTCCTATCAAAGACTATAAATTAGGGATTTTTCAGATGGGGCAGAATTTGCAGCTGATCACTTTTCATCTTGTAGAGGGTGGGACTTAGACTTTTGTCCAAACTGGACTTTTAAAAACCACATGTGTGGGGGGGCTCTTTGAGAGATCCCTGAACTCGTTTGAAATCCACATCCCTTCTATAGCTTCTCTGGACCATTCCCCCCGCCCCCCCCCCCCGCTCCAATAAAACAGCATGCTAATTTAAAAGTTTCCAGAAAGGAGGTTTGGGTGGAGAAATGAATTCCATAGAAACTGTAGGAAGTTCCATAGTGCCTCTGGAACAAGAATGAAGGCATTAAGGACAAAAATTCCCCAGAAGGCATGTCTTTTGTCACTGTTTTTGGACAAGCATTGTGTCATGTAGATGACTGAAATGATGCTGAAGTGATTAGTCACTAAGTGTACAACCAGGCACCATTACCCGTGTGTCTGAATAAACCTTAGGTGGGTGTGCTTCAATATTAACTAGGAAGTTGTGCAAGAACTTAGGGTTCTTTATATAGCAAAGAAGGAATATGAAATTGCCAGATGTTTGTGAAAAAGATGTTCTTAATACAACATAGTGTTAATGAAAAACTTTATGATCAGGAGATTTGGATGCAGAAATGAATTCCATAGGAACTGTACGGTGTCCTGTAGCATCCCCAGAACAACACAGAAAGCAGCATTAAAAGCACAATGAATGGTATTCCAGTATCTTGTCTATAATCCTATTACTTATGGAGTAACACATAGCAGTGAATTGTTACTAGCGAAGGAGTCAAGGCTTATGTTTCTCATAGCACACAAAGCCATATGTGTCAAGTTATGATTCTGCTCATTTTTTTTCCACTTAGATACTGTTCTAGTTTGTGATATAAAAACAATGTTCTTGTGTGACCTTAAATGGTAACAAGATTTATATTGCAAACATTTTTGTGGACTGCAGTCCACTTCATCAGATGCATGAAGTGTTGCATCAGCCATCAGGCCTTAGACAAACCTCTTGCAGGGTGAGCCTTTCCAGATCTACACTTCCCATCACCTGCAAACAACCTGGAATGATTGGGTTTGTAATCAAACTTATCTGGAAGCAACAAAGTTTAGGTAAGGCTGCCTTATACTGAAGTTCTACAGGAGATCTTTCCTTTTATTGTTCTCTGACATAGCCTCACAACCCTGTAACCTTTTCCATAATGGTTACGTGATATTGCTGTTCACTCTGTGTCCCTGAGAGCAACAAACAATGACTAAGTAAAAAGGAAATGGAAGGTCTGGAAAAGCTGGAAAATAGGGAGGAAAAAATTAAAAAGAGCCCTCTGTCTTTCTAATCTTCACAAAAGTCTCATTCACTTCACAAATAGTTTGTTGTATCTCAGAATGTGATATTAGAAAATGTTTCCATATGGTGTGGGATTCCAGCCACAGCTTTAAAACAGGACATTTTAACCATTTTTACCTTGGTGTGTTCTGCATTGTGTGTTTTAATATATTTTTTGTGAGGCATAACAATAATGCTAGATCAAGAATGCTGAAGACTGAAGTGTTCTATCACAGATTGCACAGGTTTTATAGCCTCTGTTCTCAATTTTCAGTTGGAATTAGGGTTGATAGGAATTGCACTGCCTTGTATGTTTACATCATGGGATGCCTGATGTCAAAGCAGGCTCAGCATACTCAACTACTGCATTGCCATGTCACTTTAGAACTTTGGGAGGGAGGATATGTGGACTGCAGCTCCCATTGGTCTTAGCCAGACTGCCTAATTGTGGGAGTGTGTGATGTAGATTACCAACAGTGATGGGCCTGCCAGAGCTATCCAAATCAGGCCCACAAACATGACGCAACCTCTCCTGCTCACAAGCAACCCTTGCCCCATTATTGGAACTCTGGGTGGCCAGTTGAGGAAGGAGAGCCTGGCCTGGCCACCCTGCCTCCAAGGGAAGACTCAGCCCAATAACCAGAGGATATGAAGGCAACAAGAAGGAGAAGAACCATCCATAGTGCATGGAGGGCACACAAGGGCACATGAGGGTGGTGTGTGTCCACCACATATGATGGGAATGGATCTATTGAGAGTGGACATTCTCCTGTATTGAGAATGGCTGCTCTAGATTACCCAGAACAAATTAAACCCAACAACCACATTGGGATAAGACCTTGACTAAAGGCCCATTCAGGTGCTTACTAAAAGGATTAAAATCAACACAAAAGCAGGAAAATGAACTACCCAGCCTGCTTCCTCCTCTTCCTCTATATACAGTGGTGCCTCTCTAGACCAAACAAGGAGGAACCCCCTAGAGATTACTTTTGACAATGACAGTAAGACAGGTTTTTTTCCTTGACCCTGTTTTGCAAGATGGTTCCTCCCCCCATTGGAACACATTACATAAGACCTACTTTTTTTATCCCAAAAAAGTGGGGGAGGAAGTGTATGCTTCTGTTTTTCCAAGAAAGCCAGCAGCATACACTTTCTCACCCACTTTTTGGGATTTTAAAAGTAGGCCTTATGTAATTAATGTGTTTCAATGGAAAAAACCTTCTTGTAAAGCATCACCAATGGGACTATGGTTGCAAATTGAAATGGCAGAAGAAGGTGAAAACAGCCAGGAACCAAAGGGTAAAGACATTATAAAAAAAAAAACAGAAAAATCACAAATATAATGGCCCTATTAACATAAATTATATAGTTGAGTTCCCCATATTTGGGGAAATCACAGGGTTTAACAGCATACCAAAATACAATGGATAAGCATCTCTCTAAGAAAACCATTTTGATAACATGGTATTTCTCCCATTAAGGTATAAGTTGGAGTGGCCCTTGCATCTCCTACCCCCTTCTGTCCCCTGACCCCCCAAGTCATGGTGACCCCCTGGCTGCACCTCCCACTCAGTACAGGGCTGCACAGCACCAGTCCTGCCAGAGGCCAAGAGAGCCCCTCAGTGTATTGGGGTGCCCTGTGGGACCCCATCAGGGGCTAAGTGTTCCTCCCACAATCCTCTACTGCACAGGTATTAGCATATGCTAATACCTTATACTAATACCTATACACTAGAGGATTGTGGGGAGAATACCTAGTCCCTGATGGGGGTCCCACAGGGCACACCAAAACACTGAGATGTTCTCTTGGCCTCTGGCAGGACTGGGGCTGTGCAGCCCTGTACTGAGTGGGAGGTGCAGCCAGGGGGTTACCATGACTTGGGGGGTCAGGGGACAGAAGGGGGTTTGACTTCTTTTACCCTTTTTCTTTGTTGCTGGAGAGAGAAAGCTATCAGACCCATTGAATTTCTAAAGGCAGTGTAGGTGAAGCGATTGCTTTTCCCCAATGTGGCATGGGGAACTGTGTTTTGCCAGATGATGTTTTCTACTTCCTACCAATCTCTACTTTCTCTGGATAATTTTTGCAAGACAGTGATTTTTCCCCAATTGGCATGCATTAAATGGATTTCAATGCATTCCAATGGGGAATTGATGATGTTTTCACAAGACAGCAATTTCCATGGAACTGGGTTTCACAAGATGATGTTTTCACAAGACAGCAATTTCCATGGAACGAAAAAGGCACCACTGTATATGGACCTTGCAGCCTAAAAGAAAAGCAGTACCTACACATAGAGCCTCTCCATGCCACCAGGAACCTGAATTTTTAAAGGGGTCCCTATTTTGTGGAGAAGGTCTTGAAACAGCAGAGCCTTTCTTCCTCAAGTCTGCTATACTGGACACATGAATGGTTCCAATGTGCCTGTGGACCAGTAAGTTGTGACTTAGATGCATTTAACCATGTTCCTGCAGTTTAATGTCCTATTATCTTTAATTTCATTAATTTCAGTAGGACTAGCACATGTCTCTAACCATAGAACTGTAATATAAACGTCCAGAACTTTAAAAGGCACAAGACAAGATGTTTTGAACAGAAAAGAAGCAGGAGCCAAAGTTCCTAGGTTTTCTATTGGTCACATTCAACTCAATAAAAATACTATTTCTAATTCTTGAAATACCTTTAAAAGCTCAATAAATCAGATTTTTCTCAAGCATGTGCATTTCCCTTTATCAATGTATATTCTTGTTATATAGGTCCTGCAGGATCATTATCAATTACAGTACTGTATAATGGCAGCTTGCTTTATGAGAACATCAGATGAGAGGAGTACAAGTTTACCCTGAATGCCTCTTTGCTCAGATTTCCTTTATTAGTAAGAATTTTATTTTTGCTCTATACCAAAAAACATCTGGAAAGTAAAGCACAGATGTTGCTACTAAGCTTCTCTGGTGCATCTGTGGGAATTTGCAACTGAAATATGTTTTCTATTTTCTGAGGCATTTCAGAGACTCTTCTCAATAAATTTCTCATTTTAAAGACGGCAACTCCAGGTGTCTAAACCAGCTTGCTTTATTTTTGAGACATGAAAGATATCTGTCTTTGTTTTCTTGGTCATGATGTGTGTTCATATTGAATACGAAGTGTAATCTTGACTGTTTGGCGCTAAATTACATTTAAATATCAAGCTAGAGTGAACATTACTGGAAATCATCAAAGTATTATGCGTTTTCTAGGGACTTCTATTTTTTCTTCTTTTTTAAAAGACATTTTCACTACAAATGCTGGTTTCTTCAACTGCTTCATAGTTTTACAAAGGCTGAAAGAATGAGGTCTTTTTGGCTGCTAGAAGTTTATGCAGGAGCAGCCCAAGCCATTTTGCTGCCTGAAGCAAATGGCACTTTCACACCTGCAAGTCAAGGAGTATAGTACCCAAGCACAGATAAATGTTCAGCATAAGAGACAGAAAATTCAACAATCACTTCTCATCACCTCTCACAGTTAACACCTTTCCATTGCACCCAAAGTCGATTGTCCAGTGTGGCCACCTCAGTCTCCCAAATGGGAAGTCATCCCTAATTTTATGTTCAGGTCATAAAAGACTATTGCCAGTAAGGTGATGGGTTTGCTTGTGGCATTTTTAAAAAAGCAACAAAAAAACCTATGGGGAATTTGAGCCTATTTCTTTCAAATGGTTTAGGAAATTAATCAGTCCAAAAAAGGACACCTGGATGTTATTTCTATAAACCTTGTTAGGCAGATATGCCAGGTGTAAATGATGATGAATCACAGCTCACAAGTAAATCTTCCTGAAGGACTTCATGGAAAGTACCATTGTTTTATATTCTTTAATTGTATGCAATATTGCACTGATCATGGCTACAAAACTCTTCAGTCCTGTTTCTTGGACTCTGAAGACTTTTTATGCAGATTCTAGATTCAAGAATTTTTAAAAAAATGAATTTGAAACAACAAGGTTGTTTTTAATTGGCAACAAATAGCTTTTCACTTTGGGCAACATAATCTCTAAAAAAGTTTCCTGTTTTTAAAAGGATTAGCAATATTTTAAGGATTAGATAAAGCCCTTGTGGAAATTTTTAAATAACTTACTTGTGATGTTCCACGGGTCCAGAAGGCTTTGACCTTTGTATAATTTTGTAAATTTTCCAGGATTAAAGAATGTGTGAAGCATAGCACAATGGCAAAAATAGTTTTGGACAGGTTTTATATCATCCACAGCTTTCACAACAACCCAAAGGACATGGTGATTACCATGGTGAGCATATGGGATTTTTCTTTAAAGGTTTTGTTGAATTAGAGCTTGCGCTCCTTTATGGTCACGTATAGTAAATGGTCCCTCATAACATTGGCTCAACCATTTAGACACATCTAGCCTTTTTTTCTTCAAACACCTCAGCATCAAGTCTGTAAAGAATTCAGCACCAACATTGTGGTGGTTACTATGCATTAAAAAAAACATAGACATTGGCCAGAATCCTACTTGCAATGTATACCTCCATAAGGGAAATTGCATAAGTTTTGGTGGCAGGCTGGTGCTCATTAAGCATGAATTGGTTGTTTTCCTGAGCACACTCACAATCAGGTGCTCACCCAGGAATACAATCAGCACTTTGAGAAAGAATGGCAAT
The DNA here is from genome assembly GCF_051106095.1 of Pogona vitticeps. NCBI lineage: Eukaryota > Metazoa > Chordata > Lepidosauria > Squamata > Agamidae > Pogona > Pogona vitticeps. The sequence continues at coordinate 252,752,803 of NC_135784.1, read as the reverse complement.
TTGCTGCCAGGATTCACATGGCTTCCCCTATGCAAGCACGAATTACCAATAGTATTGTCATCTTTGGCTCTCTTTTTCACATATGAGATTCCTGAAACAATGTCTTTAATAGAACTGACCAAGATCATATGCCATTGGACATCTGGAATGTTTTTATTTTGCACAATGTCCTTTTTAACAATTTGTACCATGATGTCTGTGATTTCATTTTGCATTTCTGAAAACTGATCATCTGCCTTTCCTGGAATGCAAGCATAGTACAATTCTACCAGCTTTTGAAATGTGTGTGTGTATGTGTTCAAATAATTTTTTTCAATCATTTGTGCTTTTCTTTATAGTGTAGAATGTTCAGTGCATTGCCCACTCACTGATGACTCAAAACTGAATCACTTCAACAGCTGATGTTAAATGATATCTGTTGCCTTCAAAAACTGTAAGATTCACTAAAAATCTACACAAAGTGCAGCTGAAAGTTGGTTTTCTTTTTTGTGCTACATAAATAGTTCTAAATCAATGACCATAGTTGTAGCATGTTCATAAAACCCCCTTGATTTTTCAACTGCTTCCCTTTCCCCTAGTTTTTAAAACTACTTAAAACAAAGTCATTTTGTTTTGACATATTTTGTTGGAAATGTAAACTAACATTGAAGAAAGCTACATTAGCTGATAACAATTCATATTTCTAGAACCATTATTTTCATAAATAATGATCCTCAATTCTGTGGGTTATGAATTAGGTTCAATTAATTAATTAAGTAATTAATTTTAAAAGTAATTTATAGGCCACCTTTCTGCCAGTGAGGGGAACCAAGGTGGCTATCAATGTTAAAACAAATAAAATTAAAGCCACAATAAATCACACATTAAAATGTGATTAAACTATAATAATAATGAATATAAAGTTGTTTAAAACATTTAAAAATGCAAAAGAAAATTTACGTAGTTTAAAAAAAAACACTAGCCTCCAAGGTGTCGTGGTTATTAAAAGTCTACCTGAAGAGGTGGGTCTTCAGTATTCGGTGAAAGGATAAAAGGGAGGGGGCTAACCTAATCAACTAATTTATCTCATTCATTTTTGAAAGATTGCAAGGAATGCCAGATGCGAAAGTCTGGCAGTAAATTACATTGTTTGGTTTCCATTGTACCACAAGAACTATCCTTTTTCTAGCATCCATTCCCCCCCCCCTTTCTTCCCTGAGTGAGTGACAATGTTTATTACATTTTTAAGAGCAAAGAAATCTGTCGCACTGTTCTTATTTTACCAGGAGGCTATGCAGACAGAGAGGATGGGGCCTAGTGTTTTTTTCTTCTCATGTTAGATAGAAAAGCCTCAGGACAGGCCTTCATATATTTGAGGACTGTTATTATGTTTCCCTCTAACTTGAAAGTACCCATCTGTTTCAACTGTTCCTAACAGGACTCGGATTCCTGTGTTCTTACCATCCTGTGGTTTCATCTTTGGACATGTTCCCATTTGTCAATGTCTTCTTTAAAATGTGGTATTCAGAACAGGACACAATAGTCCACAGCAGAATTTGGAAATTTACTTTTTAAAAGTATTTTTTCAGCTACAACATTTTAAAAATTAATTATTTACTTCCACACTAATCAAAGTTCTGCTTTTATTTACCCTTATGAAAATAAACAGAATGCTACCAGTTACCAGTTTGTGATACACAAGACATCTAACCAATGATGTCACATGCTTCCTATAAATATAAAAACAACTAAAGGCAGTTGTAATTACACTAAAAAGAATCAGTTGTTTAGTTATAAATGTAATAAACCTAGTATTCTCGAAGGCTTTCACGGCCGGGATCTGATGGTTTTTGTGGGTTTTTCAGGCTCTTTGGTCGTGTTCTGAAGGTTGTTCTTCCTAACGTTTCGCCAGTCTCTGTGGCTGACATCTTCAGAGGACTGGAATAGGAACTCTGTCCATGCTCTGTTGCCGTTTGTTGGATAGTTGAGTATTTATAGCTGTGGGAACAGCTTTTTGTCCTTTTCCAGGAGATAGGGTGATCAGCATGTTTTTGTTGTGATATGGGGGGGAGATATTATCTGTCACTGTGATTCATGGGTGTGGTTAGCTGGTCTTTCTTTGTGCAATGATCCCTGGTTCTTATGGTTGGGGAGAGTTCGTTGACCTTTTGCAGGCTATATTATTCAGTATTGGAAGCCAGGCCTTGTTTAGTTTTAGGCCTGCTTCTTTTTTGTTGAAGTTTTGTTGATGTTTATGGATTTCAATGCACAGGGAAGCGATTGAACAAGCCATTCACTTGTTCATGGTATGAAAATATAAAAAATATTAAAAGAATATATATTTAAAGGTAAAGTTACCAGAGCTAGCCACTAGAGGGAGTCTGAGACCATGCTATATATGCAGGGGTGTTTGGAACTGATCCCCCGTGGAAACAGGATCCTACTATAAATGTAAAGCAAAGGAGACAAGCTTTGGGATGTTTCATGTAGTTAAATCTAAGATTTTAATAAATAATTCTGAGGATGTGTCTCTAAATGGTCAAAGTGACATTCATATTAGAAACATTTAAGCATTTTGAACATACACTCAAGAACTATCCTTGCACAACGCAAGTTTATGCTGCTCATGTGAAAACCAGTATTGCAATTGCTAGGAAAATATTGTGTTTTTTTTTCCTTTTTTGGTTTTTTTATTTAAACTAATCAGTTTGTGGAGAATGATTGTTGAAATAAGCCAGACAATTCTAATCGTCCTTTTGTTTCAGGAATGATGGGTGGAATAAATGGTTGTATGAAGTCCGTTCTGAAACCAAATGGAGCCCACAAGGGCAGTGGTCCCCAACCTTGGGCCTCCAGATGTTCTTGGACTTCAACTCCCAGAAATCCTGGCCAGCCGAGGTGGTGGTGAAGGCTTCTGGGAGATGTAGTCCAAGAACATCTGGAGGCCCAAGGTTGGGGACCACCGCACAAGGGTATCGGTGACTTCCTGAGGAAAGTCTGCCAGGAAACATCATCCCACCTGCTATAGCTTTTACAGTCCTTTGCATGCAGAGCTGTGCTCTCTTGAACCACGACCATCCCCTACCCCCTTTTTTAAATGGTTGAGTCTTTGAAATTGCAACTTCTATTGCCTTCCAAAGGGAGAGTTTCATTCTGAAGAAAAAACAAAGAAAAGTATAAGGCTGGCACTATTTATTGTTGTTTATGTCTGGAGCAAGTTTAGAAAGGAGCACAGTGTCCAGCTTCCCTTTTTTCCCCCATAGGGAAAATATTAAGAAACTTTGTTTACATGTGTTTCAGATTTTACCGAAAGGTGGACTGGTGTTTAATAATTGCCTCAAAAAGCTTCTGATTTCTTCTAAGTACACACATCAGAGAGTGTACGGGTAGGCGTTTTCTTTTCTGTTCTTTTAGGCAGACAAAGATTTCTAAATCCTTAAATGCATAAAATTCTTCCGAGTACAAATTTTTCCAAGGAATTTAGTCTGGGAGCTTATCCAGATAAACACCCTGATCCACATCTGCTCAAGAGGGATTTCCCAGCAGTGCTTCCTGGATTGTTTACGTTTTCATCTCACCCAGGAAATATGTGCTTATGTGTATATTTTTCAGCAACCATCATCATCATGGTGGTTCTTGTCTTCTGTTACTAAGTTCATAGCCAGAAATGAAATGTACTAAGAAGGGTACCAGAAGGATCATGTGTATTTTAAGGACAGCGGAAAACACACATTGCTACATTGAGGATAATTTTATAGCAAACAAATAAACAAACAAACATGACAGTACTGATTTCACTCAGTAGTTTGTGCTTTCTTAAAGTCATCATTTTTATTCCTTTGAGTTGATCGCCCTCTCCTGGGCTCAGATTGTAATTTTTATAGTTCAGAAAAACTAGATTGGAAACACGTAAGAAAACTCAAAATTCATTCAATTGTAGTGTCTTCAAGCAAAGAATGGCTGAGTTATCGATATGGAGTTTATCATGTGTGGATTCACAATATAGCTACAGTAGTAGCTTTATTGGTCATTAGGAAAAAAAAGTCATCATCTTGTGCCACTAATTCAGTTCTGCCTTATGGCGGCCCTTTTTGTGGTTTTCCAGGAAAAGAATACTAAGAAGTGGTTTACTATTCCCTTATTCTGTGGATGCTCTGGGACTGTGCACCTTGTCCATGACTACACAGGCTGGCTGTTCTGAGATGCACAGTGAGGAATTGAACTCCCAAACTCTTCTATAAATTGTAGTTCTATCGACAAGCAATGTCTGGGGACAGGTGATTAGCCCAACTCATAAAAAACCAGTGACTTTGAGCAAGGGAGTTTGATCAACTGCATGACCAACTGTGGAAGCAAGTCAACTTTGAACTGCACCTGATTTTGAGAAGCAGCAGTGTTGGTGTAGGAAACCAAAGAGAGAGGATGTTGGCTCAGCTTCAGTATACGTAAGAAATTGTGGGCATGATGATAGCCATGATAACTGGCTGTAAAGTCAAGATGCACAAGGCAACGAAGCACCACATTATATCTTCCGAATACAGTCATCACAGCTAGATAGATATAAAGACATCCTTAGTCCTAGCAGGATCACAGCATGAGAAGAATCTGTGGACTGAATAATGATGTAGAACAGTATTTTGGAGTTGCAGTCATAGTAACAGAAGATGAAAATGCAGCTAATCCAGGTGTCATAGGGCCACCATAAATAGGAAGTGGCTTGACAGTACACAACGAAACAATAATCCAAACATCATTCCATCAGGTAATGCTTATCCAAATAACATACACATTTATGCCTCAACTAGAGATGGGGACGACTCACCATTTTGGCGAGTCGTCCTGCTTTGTGAGTTATCAAAAGCTGACGACTCACGAAGCATGAAATTGCCCCCATGAACTGATGAATAACAAATTTATTTGTTGATTTGTGGGGGGTTATTTTAAAAAGCACCCCCTGCCCCCGCCCCCCCACTTCTCCCTACATTAGCCCCTCTATTTAGAGTAGGGAAGCTGCAGCTGCCATCTTTGCAAAAGGCAGCCAGTTTCCCTTCCTACAGCTGCGGAGGGTTGATGGAGACCTTGACAGCAGTGGCGACAATTACAGTAAGAGGTAGTCAGCAGAGGTGGGGCAGAGGGGGCTAAGGTAGGGAGAGGAAGGGGTAGGCTGTGGGGGTGGGGGTGGGTTGCTGCCTATCGGCCCATCAACCAACTAATCGACGGGCCAGTAGGCAGAATGGAAAAGCCATAGGATGTCTTTTTTTAAAAAAAAATCGTATGAGGATGAATAAAAACAGGGAAATATTTGTTGATCCATATTCATCTGGACTTAAAATTTGATGAATACAGATCAACGATTATATGACGAATTGGCTATTTTTGTTGGAAAAAAACATTTTTATCTTTGTCCCCCTCTCTAGTCTCAACTTCTGATGAAGAAGATGAAACAGGAAAACTCTATGAAAAATTCAAAGCTTTCAGAAAACAGATGGAAGAGCAATGCCTAAATGTTACAATGGAGGATTTTAAGGATATGATTGGAAAAGGAGCCTATGGAGAGCTAGAAATATACTGTACTGTAGAGTGAATGAATGTGGAGAGGGAACCATAGTTTATTTTTTGAAGAAAAACTTTGTTATCAGCACCATCACACACAAATTGCCAAACAGAAGGCTACCTATGTACATGGAAATTCCTGTCAGATAGCAATAGCCACAGTAACGTAAGGAACCAAGTGCATCATATCTTAGTGAATCAAGTGTTCCTAAACAGTGCTAGGTTGGTGAAAAATCACCATGGAGCTCAAACGGTAGCCATGTGGTCCAAATAAAATACAAATGCAAAAAATAAGCGATACCTTTATAGACCACTTTAAAAAATCATCATACAACACACAAGCTTTCAAGGATCAAAAGACCATTCCATCTGGTTTGTACCAGTGTGAAAAACGTAAAAGTCCAAAAAGGCATGACAAGATGGATTGTGTCAGAAAAGTTACACTTATATGTAAAGCCCAGAAGTTCTTCGTGAAATGAAATTTGCCAGGCACATCTCTCTTAGATGTAAGTCAGGAAGTAATATGGTTGCTGGTTTATGTTTACAACGGAGGCAACTGTGGATTGAGTGCAACAGCCCTGTTCTCTAAACAAAGAAGCACAGGCCATGGGCGCAAACACACGCACCTCCCCACTAGATAATATCATTTTGCAACCACTAAGTAATATCATTTTAGCTTTCAATCCGTCCCCAATTGGCTAAACCTAGTGCGTTTACTAAATTATCACCCCAATGCTCAGGTGGAAGACTCAGGTTTTCTGTTCCACACACCCACCCGTCTCTAGACAAACAGAAGCATGTGTGTTTCAAAGAAAGGCCAAACAGTAAGGTGTGTGTATTCAAATTGTTCCGTCGTTAGTAAATCATTACTTTTGAGTTAGGTAGAATGTTCAAGCATCTTTAATAATCAGGTTGAATCTTCCATAACAATTTCAACAGAGACTACTGAGCATATTATATTCAGTTAACAGCTCAAGAATTCCAAGTGAGCTATGGTTTTATGTATACTACAGGTATCATGATTTCCTGGTAGTTTACAGCATAAGTCTTGGCAATAAGGAAATCAGGATAACAGCTGTTTTACTCAGATAAGCTCAGTAACTGATCTGGATAAACAATTTAAAAAGTAGTAGGCAGTTATTAAGACTTGGAACGCTAAGGTCAAAATAGTTGACAGGAAGTGCCTTGAAAAGTATGTGATTTTATAACGGCATTCTCCAGATTTAACTAGGCAAGACTGACTATATTCATCAAGCTTCACAGAAAACCTTCATGAAACATGCAACAAAAAAATTAAAATTCTAAATTCATATACTTCCACATGACAAAATTGGGTACAGAAAAGTATTCAACTGGAAGTACTATCAAACAATCATGTGTACATATCCTGAACCCACTAATAGTGTCTCCAGTATTACTGGAGGAAAGGCTGTTTGTTTTAGAGCAGAGATGGGCATGAATCAGAAAAGAAACATGAACTGGGCTGGTTGGGGATCCTGTATAGCTGAAATGAAATGAAGCAGTGAACTTCTCCCCCTTTGGGGCTTTATTTTGCCCCAATTATCACCCCAGGGGATGCCTGCCACTCCCCCTGCCCCATCACCTCCCTACCTTGTCTTGAAGCCGCCGCCGCTGCTATTCTGAGAGGCAGCAGGCCCAGCTCCTTGCGCAGAAGCTGGGTCTTCCACCTGTGTACATATACCTGCCGCTCAGCTGACAGGTGGGCACATGCACAGAAGCAGCAGGCCCGGCAGGCACATGCAACAGGCAGCAGGCCTGGCTTCAAGGAGGAGGTCACGGTGGTAGCTTCAAGACAAGGTAGGGAGATGGGAGAGGGATGGGCAGTCCCCCCAGCATGGACCTGAGCATGAAGCATGAAACAGTTCATTTTTGAGCGGGAGGGTTCATGATAGTTCATGGTTTGTGGGCGACCATCACAAACTACTGCTTTTCCAATTCGTGACCATCTCGATTTGATAGCAAAGGCTGGCATACAAGAAATGCCTTGTGAAAGTTAGTGGAGTTTTGGACAAGATATTCCACCACCTGAGATGGAAACTAAAGAACATTGTTCCACTGCCGTCATATCGTACCACTGCAGCCCTCACACACTCTCTATTAGTGGAGAAGAAGTTGGTGGTGGAAGTGTCCCCATGCATGATAGTAGCACATTGCCAGAGAAGGAGGAGGCAGTGGTGCCTACTCTCTCTGACCCAAACAAACCAGGAGAAGGTGACACCTACAACAGCCTTTCAGAGGAGGAAGAGGAGACCCTAGTAACGTCTGGTACTTGCACGAGGGATTCTGTGTACCATACAGAGGCATAAGTTCTTTGCTGTGAGGGCACCCAGACAGAGGCTCTGATACTATAATCAGAAAGGGCATGAACTTTGCTAGGAATTTATACAGGAAGTATGAAAGATAACTGTTGTATGGTGATAGAAGATATTGAATCAAGGACCCTGGTTACAATCCTCAGCTGTGCTTCATGTACTGTAGCTAATATCCAGAAAGCAGCACTGAAATTAGTACAGCAGGTTTTACTTTTGGTCATTGTTGTTGAGAAAAAAAGACCAGAGCTTTGGAAAGTTACTTTTAGGAAGTAACTTTTACTTACAGCAAGATCTCAGGTCCCAAAGAGTAGTGAGCTACTATCATGTTTATAGTTTTATAAAGTAACCTCTTAAGTTCCTTATTTATTAAATATAACTGAAATAGTTTTTCTTGCTATTTTTTTAAAGTCTGAATGCTACGAGCCATTGTCCTGTAGCACAAAGTTTGCTGTCCTCCAGTCTGCCTTGTCATCTCTTCAGTACCCGCAACCGAGCATGAGGCAGCGGTGTGAGGCTCAGTATGAGTCAGTTGAACCACATGATATTCCTCCAGCACCATTTAATGAGATCACTCTCTCCTGATTTAAATGTGAATTTAAAAATTACAGGAACTCCATAAAAGGAGTTAAGTCCATAATATAATGTGATGAAAGATAGTGATATTATTTTTTTAAATGAAGTTATTAGAGAGAACTAGTTATTTACCGCTAATTTCTTCTAAGATCAGAGGATATACCCTCGAATCCTTATTTACTGTATTCACGTCTGTGTTACTGATAACCTACCGGTCTTTTCAGGGGGCTCTTATCCTGAGCTATTCACCACAGTGCCTTATTTGGCACACAAGGCAGAACAGTTTTAGGGCAGCTGCTGTAGAACTTCATGTTATGCATCTTCAACTTCCTTTTCTGGTCACACTCAGAAGAAAGTACTTCAATATTGCTGTTTCACCAATTTCAGACCCAGAAGTGTTTATTTACTCAGGATGCCAAAAGCCAAGGGCAATGTTGTTCATTGCTGTGGCATGCCAGTGACATCATACTCAGGCTGTGCTCCAGTAATCTTTTCCCTAAGTCTGGCCAGGTGGCTTCTTACAACTTGGAGGATTTACCTTTTTCTGCTGCCATTTGATCTCCTATATAGTAAACATATGTTAAGACACAGGGCTAATTTAAAATGATCATCTGTAGAGGCTTCAGAGGAACCTAACCTATATCCTTGAAAAGTATCCATATTGTGTTACCCACAAACCCCAGTGGTTATCTCCCTCAGCGGGGAGATTCTTCTTATAACGTCTGATTTTCTTTCTGTTTTCAAAACAGAACCTCTTTAATGTAACCCATACCATCCATGTTCTCATTAACAGCATTTTATGGAAACCATGGTGTGTTCAAGACTTGCAGTTAAATATGATATCCTTGTTTTTAGCTGGTTGCATCTAAAGAATGTCATTCCTCACAAGAACCACAATATATGTGTCCTTCCATGCACATATATCCTGCTTTGATCCTGGCAGCATCCTAAAAGCAGAATCTGATCTTTCTTCTTCACCATCATAGCAGCGTACAATTTATTATTCATCGTCTGGTAATGATCAGTCTGTTAAATGCTAAGGGGCAATTAGTGGGAAGTTACAATTCCCAGGAGTTGAGACTTAGCTTTAAAGTACACATTTGCTTTCAAACGTCCTCCCCTTAAATATTTATTTTAAAGGTAACCTTAACCAGATGGCGGCTTTACTGTGGTGTGAGCCACAGCTAAGGGAACCTGCCTTTTGCGCCATTACTCACACAAGCTTGTTTTTAGTCTGCAGTTGCATTCGATGTGCTGGATTTTCCCAGAATAGGGATTTTACATTACGTTTGTGACCTCGTCATTCTTACGTGCATATTGTTGTTGCTATTAAGGTTGTAATATCTCTTGATCAGTGCTCAGATGTCAATAGGAAGTTTACATTTCTAGCTCTTGCTATTTTGGTAAAAAGACTGCAGCTCCCAACATCCTAGCAAATTACTTTTTTGGACAAAAGCTCCCAGCATTCATCAGCCACCATAGCCAGTTAAGATATAACTCATTTACATATTTTGTCTGGGACATCTGTAATATCCATACACCATTTCATTTTTCTAGCTCTGACGGTTTTGATGAGAGGACGACAACTCTGAGACTTTGGACTTTGTATTCTGTGTTGGACAGGATGAGGGTGATCTGAGTGTGGAGGACCTCTCCGTAGCTCCATTGTCATGGACAGATCACTAGCTGGTGGGATTTAGGCTTATTAGCACCAGTAACCTTCATAGGAAGGGGGGGGTGCTAGTTAAGATGGCATTCCCCTCCAGAGGCTTATGGATTTGGATGGCTTCCTCATGATTCTGGGAGAGTTCCCGTTAATGCGGTAAGTGATCCCATTGAAGCCTCAGCCGACCTCTGGAATAGGGAAGTCACTAGGGCTGTAGATATAATAATTCCTTAGGGTCTGATAATGTTGAGTGGAGCCAAGCCTGCTCCTTAGTTTACTAGTGAGTTGGCACTGATGAAATGAAGAAGAAAAAATGTGCTGCTTATATACCACCCCATAGCATTTAAAGCACTCTCTCAGTGTTAATTCTGCAGGCTACACATTGCCCCTTGACCAAGCTGGGTACTCAGAAAGATGAAACCACAGAAAGATGGAAGGCTGGGTGAACCTTGAGCCGGCTCATCTACCTGGGATTGAACCCCAGGTCATGAGCAGAGTTTTGGCTGCAGTACAGCAGTTTAACCACTCTTCAAATGAGTTGGACAGAGACTAAAACAATTATGGCAGAAAACTTAGCCCAGCTCCTATTGAATACAGGCCACAGTCTGTTGGAATACATGGCAGTGAAGGCAGCAAAGAAGTCTTTTGTTTCTGCCACTGTTGTGTCAGCAGAGCGCTGTTAGGTGGAATTATTTCAAGTGGTCAAGGCCTATTACTTTCCAGTCCACGTTAAAGGAATGTGGAATGCTTGACTGCCCACCGTGAAGAATGTATGAGGCCCTTTGCTGATAAAAATCACTTAGATCTGTCCTGACTTGGATGCTGTCATTGATGCAGGTCCTGAAGATGTAATTTTGGCGCCTGCTTGTCCCATATTAATTGATTCATTTCAGTCGGTGCAAACTGGGGATGTGGATATGATCCTTGAAGAGGTAAAAGCGACCACATTTACAGTAGACCTATGCCCTTCTTGGCTCATAAAAATTAGCTCAGGGTTGGGGTTGGGGAAATTGATTGGAAAACGGGAGTGATAATTTCATTCATTCCTTCATTCCTTCATTCCTTCATTCCTTCATCTATCTATCTATCTATCTATCTATCTATCTATCTATCTATCTATCTATCTATCTATCTATCTATCTATCTATCTATCTATCTATCTATCTATCTATCTATCTATCTATCTATCTATCTATCTATCTATCTATCTATCTATCTATCTATCTATCTATCTCCCACCCAATTAGTTGAAGAGGAACTAAACAAATCAAAATAACATGCACAACCCCAGTAACACCCACATAATTGATAAATGTGAGACATAATGACAAAATATAAAATATATAGTAAAAATATAGACTAAAATTTTTAAAAAATATTAAGTGGTGAAAAGAGGGCAGGTACCTAAACAAGGAGGGAAAAAGTCTCATCAATTGGCAAAATTACTCTGGGGTAAGGCCAAAGAAGGCTTGTGAGGAAAGCCAGGTCTTAACTTTTCTCCTGAAACCAAGGAGGGAAGGGGCTAATCGTACCTCAGATGGGATCGAGTTCCAAAGTGATGGAGTGACCACCGAGAAAGCCTGGTTTCGAGTGACAGACTTTGAGGCCATCCTGGGAGTCACTATCCACAACCTCCCAGTGTATGAGGTACAGGTGGGACAGGTAGACATTTTGAGGGAGAGGTGCTCAGACAGCTAGCAAGGCCCTAAATTGTTGAGGGCTTTAAATGTTAACATAAGGACTTCGAACGGCCTGGAAGCATACAGGTGACCAATGCAGACACACCGGAACAGATGAAATATGATGGAATTGTGATGTTCCAGAAACCAATCTGACCACTGTGTTCTGCACTTGTTGCAGCTTCTGAACCACCAAAGGCAGCTCAACATAGAGAGAGTTGTTTATTCTCAAGATTACAAGCACATGGACCAGTGTTAGGGACTTTCCGTCAAGATGGGGTGAAGGTATGTGATCTGCCTCAGATGGTAAAAGGCAGACCTGGCCACGGCTGGAATCTGATTTTCCATTGAAAGAGCCAGAGCCAGAAGCACACCCTGATTTTGCACCTGAACCTTCAGGGGAAGACTGACCCCATCAAGACCATGTAAATCAGCCAGGAGTCCCCCCCCCCCAACAAAAGGACCTCTCTCTTGTCAGAATTCAGCTTCAACTTGTTAGCCCTTGTGCAGTCCATGACAGCAGCCAGGCAGCACTTCAGAGTCTGCACAGCTTTCACTGCTGAGGAGAAGGGGAGGTAGAACTGTGTGTCATCAGCATACTGATGACAATGAACTCCAAAACTCCAGATCAGTGGTTCTTAACCTTGGGTTAATCAGGTGTTTTTTAACTGCAACTCCCAGAAACCCCAGCCAGCACAGCTGGTGTTGAAGGTTTCTGGAAGTTGCAGTCCAAAAACACCTGAGTAACCCAAGGTTAAGAACCAGTGCTCCAGATGATCTCTCCCAGCGTTCTCATATAGATGCTGTACAGCATAGTGGAGATGATGGACTCCTGTGAAACACCACATTGCAGTTCCCACTGGGACAAAACAATCACCCAAGCTGGACTATCCGGGACCAATCCTCAAGAACAGAATAGAGGCAACATAAAGCTGAACCTCCAATCCCCAATCCTGACAACAACCCAGGAGGATATCATAGTTGACCGTTTCAAAGGCCACTGAGAAATTCAGAAGATCACTGAGCAGTTGCGACCAAAGGTGCCTCATTCCCATGGCATGGCTTAAATCCAAACTAAAATGGATCAAGACTATCAGTGTCATCCAAGAAGGTCTGCAACTGACCAGCCGCCACCCTCTCAACCAGTTTTCCCATTAATGGAATGTTTGCAATGAGATTATTTATAGTTGTTGAAATTGTCTGGTGAAAGATTTGGCATTTTTAGAACGGGCCTGATCACTGTCCCCTTGCCCTTTTTTTGGCAGATGAATGCCTCTTTGGGGGCAGTGATGTGTGTGTGTGTTTAGTCGTTTAGTCGTGTCCGACTCTTCGTGACCCCATGGACCAGAGCACGCCAGGCCCTCCTGTCTTCCACTGCCTCCCGGAGTTGTGTCAGGTTCATGTTGGTTGCTTCGCAGACACTGTCCAGCCATCTCATCCTCGGTCGTCCCCTTCTCTTTCATGGATTGCTGCCTTGTCGTGGCGAAGGGGCTTGAGTAACTCAGAGAAGCTATGGGCTATGCCGTGCAGGGACACCCAAGACGGACAGGACATAGTGGAGAGTTCCGACTAAACGCAATCCACCTGGAGTAGGAAATGGCAAGCCACTCCAGTATCTTTGCCAAGAACGCCCCATGATCAGAAACAAAAGGGGGCAGTGATAAGGCCTGTATTTTAAAAGCCACCTTTGAATACCATGGTATTAGATAATTACTGGGTAGTCTACAAGATTCTTTTTCTGGGGAACATACTTGAGCATGCAGTGGCCTCTCAGCTCAAATGTTTTCTGGATGAACTGAATTATCTAGATCCATTTCAATCTAGCTTCAGGCCTGGTTATAGGACAGACACTACTTTGGTCACCTTGATGGATTATCTATCCTGGGAACTGAAGGGGGCACTGCCTGTTGGTTCTGTTGGACCTCTGAGCAATACAATTGACCATGGTATCTTTCTAGAGAGGGTGATGGCTTGTCCACTTCAAACCTTTTTGACTGAGGTGGATTATATGGATTCATTTTTATCTGACTTGTTATGGCATGAAGATGGCTTTAGTTGCATTGATTTACACCGAGAACTCGTTCACTCTGATGGACCTCTCAGCAGCTTTTCATACCATCAGTTATAGTATCCTTCTGGGTTACCACTGTGGAATGGGAGTCAGGAGCACTAGTGAATCTAGTCCTTTGTGAAAAGGTGATTTCAGAAGATATTGGTAGGTGATTCTTGTTTAGCTTCCTGATCGCTGGTCTGTGAGATCCTTCCGAGTTCAATCCTGTTCTATTTGGCATATACTTGAAACTGCGAGTTTTGAGGTCAGTGCCATCAATATGCTGAAGGCACCCAGTTCAATGGTGAAACTGCAGAGCTGAAAGGGACCCTTATGGATCATCAAGACCAGCCTCTGTCAAGGAGGCACTGTGGGGAACCCCTGGTTCCTCACCCAAATACCTAAGCCACTGAGCTATCTCTCCTTTCCGCCTTACTCCATGGAGTCTGTTTTTTGTTCTGATCTCATGCCAGGTGCCAGTAATGCACTGGACAACGGCAAGCAAATTGAAGCTTAATTCAGACAAGTCCTTCTGGTCAGTCAAAAGGCAGGCCAGGGAATAAGAATCCAGCCTATGCTGAATAGGGTTACACTTCTCTAAGCTCAGTTTTGGCTGTACTCTTGGATTTATCCCTGATCCTGGATGCTCAAGTCCTGTCAGTGGCCATGAATGTATCTGCATAGTAAAAGCTAGCATGCTAGTTCTAGCCATTTCTCTTGATGTCTCATCTCGTAGCTATGGTGACACATGCTTTAGTTACACTCTGCTTGGGTTAATGTCACATGTCTCTTAGTCCCATCACCCTCACAGGATCATCTGATGAGAGACAGCTTCTTCAGTAACTGCTTCCAGGCTATAAATTTTTCTTCCACAGATTAGCTTGCCTTCCCCCCATCCCCTGCTGCTCTTTCACTCACAGGAAATTTGATAATCCACACCTCTAGCTCTTCATGTTTGGGTCAAATTATTTGATCAGCTTGAATGGATTCCGTTAATCACCGAAGATTTCTTTTAATGGACTGGCAGCTCTGTGATGAACGCTTCGAGCATATTTTTTAAAAATTATTTGATTGCTCATTTAAAAATGCTACTGAAACATTTACTGTAGTTTAGTTTATGGTGGCAAAGTTATACTGACTGATTAGCAAAGTCAGACATGATCACTGTCAACCCAGTTTGTCCCACTGGAGAATATGAAAAAGCTATAGCAACTTTGCGGGACTGTGAATATACTCTAGGTTTTAAGCTGCACTTTACAAAACCAATCCAAGGTGATAAAACCTATCCCTAAAATAGGCCCATGTCCTTGGATATCTTGTAAAATGCAGACTCAAACCCAGAATTGATTGACAGCTCCCCTGCTATTGAAGTCTCCGGCTGTCACTGCAAGGAGCCATCACAAGAATCCTACTCACACCTTTGCTGATGTGTTCACATGGCAGTCTTGACATTTGACTTTACAGCCACCCTTGCAGGGTTTTCAAGGTAAGTGAAATATTTAAGTAGTTTTACTAGTCACACTCTCTCTCTTACACACACACACATTCATACTATTGTATTTCCATGGACACACACATTCACACTACTGTATTTCCATGGACAAGTGGGTATTCAAACCAAAGTCTCCAGAGTCCTACTCTGTCTACTATACTGCACTTGGTATGCAGTCCTTGCGGTACCTTTTAAACTAAACTTTCATTTGCTGTCACAACATGTTTCTGGAATAGTCTCTAAATAGCAGACTATTTTATTTTATTTTATTTTATTTTATTTTATTTTATTTTATTTAACTTATATGCTGCCCACTCTACTCAAAGGTCTCTGGGCGGCTTACAACAATTAAAATTCAACTAAAATACAATAAAAGATAAAATGATTAAAATACAATTAAAATTGCCATCAGGACCCACAGTTGATGTTATTTCAATTAAAAGCCTTCTGGAACAGGAAGGTTTTGACCTGGCACCGGAATTTCATCGTTGGCGCCAGACGAATCTCAGTCGGGAGGGCATTCCATAGTCTGGGGGCAGCTGCCGAAAAGGCCCTTTGTCTACAAGCCATCCCTCTTACCTCCTTGAGGGATGGCTCTTTCAAAAGGGCCCCCTGGCAAGATCTTAACTGCCAGGTAGGCTCATATGGAAGGAGGTGGTCCTTCAAGTATCCAGGGCCCAAGCTGTTTAGGGTTAGCCGTTTAGACTGTTATATCAGACTATTCCACACTGCAATAGTTTCAAGAGATGGGGCCTCCACAGATTGTAGGTAAATAATAACACAGAAGGGCTATATTGCCTCTAATTCTAGTCTGTTGTCTTCAGAAAAACTGTGAATTCCACGAAGCAAGGTTTTCTCTATTTCAGTTGTGCTAGATTAGGTCATTTTTGAAGTTGTAGCCTAAGTATTTCAACAAGAAACACACACACGCACAAGCAAAAAAAAAAAAAAAAAGACAGTGACATCTTAAAGACCAGCTGCTGTATTTTAATGTATGCTTTCATGGAACACGTCCACTTCATCAGACATAAGTATTCGAATAGAGAGGCTACATGGTAAAACATTCATGCCAAGGCGCTGAGACAAAGAGACAGCGGTGTTTGGTTGCTTTTCACACTTAGTAATTATTTAGAACCCCTGTTTGGTATTCTGTTGAAGCCTAATTCAAAAGTACACTCATGTGTCACTGTAGCATACGTAAATCAATCTTTCCTTTTAGTGATAAAGAACCTTTGTGAAAGATATCATCAAAGTCACGGATACAAAACAAAGCAACCCTAACGAAATGTAACCCCACCAAAAGTGTTGTTTACTCAGCTGAATGAAAGCGTTCACATTATTTATCTGAAGTCAACATCTAGGTCTGATGTGATTTTAGAAAATGGATTAATCAGGTTAAAATGGCCTTTTATTGTAAGTCAATAGCAGGAAGGAAGTAATTATGATATTAAACAATGGCCCCTGGGACTGGCAGAAACTCTTTGACAGCAGCAATCTTCTGACACAGCCAGCAGTCGGTTAGTTTGGATTCTTTGAACAAGACTTCAAGGCAAAATATGTAATAGGATGACCTGTGAGATTGCCATCCTTCAGGCTGCTTAACCAGAAATTATTTGTGCCTAAATGGACACTGTTCTGATTATTGTGTTGTTTTTCATATTGCATTTTATTCTTTTAAATTCTACCAAGAGGTATCCTATTTGGGTGAGGGAGAAGCTATCCAGAGTAGAAGAGGCACAAACTTGCTAAAAGTATGCTGGCAAGGGTGGGTTTTTCCTCCTCTTCTCCCTTTTCATTGGCATGGGCTTGTACCTTTCTCTATGTTCCCTCCGAATGGGCTCCACTAATGAAAATATAACCAGTTCTAGGGCTGCCATAGCTTTCTGCACATTCTGGGGTTAAGTCTGAGGCAGAAAAGGGGTTTGGGTTCGCAGGGAGCCAAGGCTTTGCCCCGGTCTGCCTGGCACGTGACTCAGAAAATGCCCACTCTGCAGGCCACTAAAGCAATGGAAATTGCTGCTGCCATCTAGGAAGCATCTCGGTGGGCCTTCCTCTCTGCCAATAAAAAGGTAGATCTGTAGTACCATCTGGCCCCTGGAGGACTGAAAGATGGAACCGGACCTGTTCTATGATAGCAGTTGCTTGATTGCTTTTTCCTGCTCCTTTGTTCCTTATCTGTTAGCGCAAAACTGGCATAAAGCTAGCAGAATCTTGTCCAGTCCAGGCAGTCCAAATAACTCACAGAGAGAGAGAGAGAGAGAGCTTCTCCCAACACCAAAGTGTATTTACAGAATATACAGCAGTTCCAACCGGAACCACGACAGGATGACATCCAAGGAAGAGATCCAATACATCTCCAGTACATCTCCATACATATATACACATACATATTTACATACAGCCAATCACTGCAGATGTTGCATCATCCATGACTGATCATTCTGCATGACTCAGCATCTTGCACATCTGTGCAAACATGGCTGCCAATCAACACAAATCTTGTTCTGTCTCAGGTTTGGAAATTCTCCTTGACATTATCAAATGTTAAACAACACATTGCCTTTACCTATAAGTACCCTGTTTCCCTGAAAATAAGACCTAGCCTGAAAATAGGCCCTAGTATGATTTTCCAGAATCCTTGTAATACCCCAAAAATAAGCCCCAGTTAAGTGAAACCCCACCCAGCAACTAGAAGATGACATGACCACATGTGAATAAATGTACCGTATTTTTCCGTGTATAAGATGCCCACATGTATAAGAAACCCCCCCCACACACTTTTCTAACCCAAAATTAAGAAATCAAAATGGGGCTTAGCAAATCTAGGGGGAAAAGGATCAAAGCACTGCAGGATCGCTTTGATTCCTGCTTTCACCCTTTGTGCTAAGCCCCATGGCGCTTAGTAAAAGGAGGGAGAAAGGGACCAAAGCAATCCCGCAACTGCATGACCGTTTTGATCCCTTTCCCCCCCTCATACAGCCACAGGATTGCTTTGATTCTTCCCCCCTCCTTTTGTTAAGCCCCATGGGACTTAGCAAGCAGAGGGGAAAACAGGGATCAAAGCAATCCCGCAGCGCTTTGATCTCTGCTTTCCTTTTGCTAAGGATTAGCTAGTGGAGGGGAAAGAAGTGATCAAAGCCCTGCAGGAACAATTTGATCTCTGCTTTCCCCTCCATTTGTTTTGTTCTTGCCTCAGCTTACTTCTGTGTATAAGACAACCCTCAATTTTTAGTCTAATTTTTTAGACAAAAGTATAGTCTTATACATGGAAAAATACAGTAGATTGTTGTAGATAAAAAAAACATTCCCTGAAAATAAGCCTTAATGCATTTTGGAGCAAAAATTAATATAAGACCCGTCTTATTTTCAGGGAAACACGGTACCTAAATAGATTAACTAAATATATTTTGTGTAAGCAATTCTCCTCTCCTCTTTATTCAAGATCCTGTACTCAGCAGCAGTGACGAAGATTATCTCAGCTGTTCTTCCTCAGGGAAAGGCAGGCGGGATGCAACTCAAGCAGTGCCAGAGAACTACTATTCCAGTTGTCAACTGCTTGATATCTGCACTGCTAGAGTGGAGTGGGACCTAATTGGAATAAAGTACAACCTAATAGGGAGAGTTGGAGTTTAGCAAAAAAATCCAGTAAGGCTTGTTAACACCATTGTTCGAAGCAAGCCTTCTTTATACTTTCCAAACATCTTGAGAGTCAATTAAGATACAACACATGAAAATGTTCTGAGGCAAAATTGGTGCCATATTGCCAGACAGAGCTCATGCCACTGCAGCTGTACATGCTAGCCTCCTGGTGAGGAAATGTCTGAGGCATAAGAGTGCTGCTTGAGTAGGGCAGGAACACCACAAAGGTCTTCTCCTTACAAGGTTTCCACTAACCTGGATGATGCCACAAGCAGCCCTCATGTTACTGGGTTGCTTTCTCTCACACCTGTAGCAGGAGAGTGTGACTATACTTTCTTTTTCCCAGTAGGTTTTGGATGCTCATTTCCCACTTCACTTTGCAAAGGATGGGGAACATTTGGTCTTCCAGATAATTGGAACTTTACTCCCCAAAGACCGAGCAAGCATGGCCAATGGTAAAGGAGAGTTGTAACCAAAGAAACAAAAGACTACAGGTGTCACACACAGAGAGAGATATCTCCCTGCAGGTCTTTTGGAACTGCTGTGCTTTTTCAAGCAATGACACAATTGTCAAGGCAAGGCATACTGGATTTGATTTTAGGGTGTCTGAAGTAAAAGCCTGGGCACCCATTTCTGCTTATTTCCAGCTGGTGCCAAGCTCTTGCCCATGCAATGTCAGCAATCCCAAAAGCCACAAGTGAGGGGAGAGACTAAGGAGGGACTCAGTATGTGTATATCCTTAGGCTCATTATAACTTATACAATGCCACTCATGAAATTTTTGTTGTTGTTGCATAAACCCTGGTAGGAGCAATACAGGGCCTGAAGAAAAATCTTAAAGGCTGGTCAGGAGCTTCCCACAAGCACCAGTAGCAGCTTTTTAAAAAATACTTCATAGAAGTCTGCAAAAACCCAGGTATATATTTTATATTTATTGTATTGCACAACATACGGGTGGACAAAACATGGCCTCTCAGTGCCCATGGATTCAACTGGCAGTGTCATGCTGCTCACTTTTAATTTTTTACAAATGACCCCCAACAGTCCCTTTGTACCTCTTGGGAATAGAATGAAAAGTCATTTTGTCATGTTTGTGAACAGTCCATCATGCCAAGATTCCTCCAGTCACCATTTTTTAATTAAAAAAAAAAACATTCTGGCCACTAGAGGGAACAAAGGGGCTTCTTTGGGTTTTTTTCACTTTTAAAAAATAAGATTTTGGAGTGGGTAGGGCATGGGACATGGTGGTGCTGTAGGCTGAACCGCAAAAGCCTCTGGGCTGCAAGGTCAGAAGACCAGAAGCCGTAAGATCAAATCCACACAACGGAGCGAGCTTGTCCCAGTTCCTGCCAACCTAGCAGTTCAAAAGCATGTAAAAATGCAAGTAGATAAATAGACAACACCTCAGTAGGAAGGTAACGGCATTCCGTGTCTAGTCGTGCTGGCCATGTGACCATGGAAACTGTCTTTGGACAAATGCTGGCTCTATGGCTTGGAAATGGGGATGAACACTGCACCCTAGAGTCAGACATGACTGGACTAAATGTCAAGGGGAACCTTTACCTTTACCTAGGCCATGGGAATGGGCGGTGCCCTCCTGTGTCTGGGGATGGGTGAGTGTGGCCTTCAGACCTACAAAAATTGTGCACATTGCCCCTAGCACCACTGCAACACCTGAGTGCATTTTATTTTCTGGTCAGCCACAAAAAAATTGGGGTAGCCATATTACCTAGTTAGTTAGGTTTTACATGGATTCTGGGGCCGTTTATCTGGATTCTCTTTCTGCCTGTTTCTACAGTGAACTGGACCCAAGTTAGTTTTACTCCCTCATGCCTTGCCTCCTGTCCCTCTATGATATTACCAGGCCACTATTGTGACATCACAGAGACCCACCTCTGCTCTTACATCTTGGCCCTGAAATCTCCAGGAATAGAATGCTACTGACCTGCCAAATGACACTGAGAGTCTGGAGGTTCTTACTCTCAGTGTGTCAGTTTCTTGCCCTGTTGTGTTTTGTGACTGCAGAAATTATTGGACTGCAATCTCCATCATCCCCAGCTCACCTCATCTAGTTCGTGTGAGTCTCAGTCTTGAAACTTCTAGAGGACCATTTCTGTCTGTGTTTTAGTCCAGGGTGAGTAACTGTGGCCCTCCAGATGTGTGCTGGACCAGAACTCCCATCAATTCCAGTCAGACATAGCCAGTGATGATGGATAAAGGAAGCAGCAGTCTAACAATACTTAGAGGGGCACAAGTTACACATCCCTGATTTAGATAAAGAGCTATTGAATGTGTTCTTTTGGTGGTCTGCTCCTGTCATTTAATGCAGATTTTCCGGTTGCTGCTATTTTTAGTTCAATCTTGGTTATTACAGTATTATTATTATTTACTGCTGTCCTAGTTTAATTTTATGGATATGTATCATGTGGAGTTCAACATTTACTACGTTGTTTGTCGCCTTAGGTACGTCATGGAGAATAAATAAATAAAAGATAAAATACATAACTAGCACACAAGGAGAGGTCAAAGAAATGAAATGGAAAAATAAACAACCCTCTGGGAAGTGTCTGGACAAAGCAGAAGGTCTGCTATGTGTACTAGACATGGAGAACAATGTTCCAAGAGGCAAGCAGAGAGAGACAGAACACAGCAAAACTACTGGTTGGAGAAGACGTGTAGCCGATAATTAAAACTGTTGTTCCTGCTGCTAGAGAACTATGACTCAGTTATTGTTGTCCAGAAAAGGTCCGGCTGGGACACGAGCCTTAATTAGTGGATAGTTGTTGGTGTCATTAGAGTCACTCTGAACTTTAGACATGGCTAGCTCATGCCTTTTTACTGCTGAGGTACCATCCAAGCTGTTCTTTCCTTGTTCTACATTCAGAAGGCAACCAGGCTAAGCACTGAAACTTAAGGCTTGGCCAGATAATTCAACTGGTGCGAGCTGGTTCAGGCTAAATAGGGTTATTTAAACCCCAGCAGAGGTCCAGTAAACCATTTGGTGCAATCCTTGCATCCACATGGCGTACACCCCTTGATCTACCCTATTTGGCCCACCTCCTTTAAGAAAAGAAATAAAACAAAGAAAAAAAAATATCCCCTCCTGTCCTCATTTCTGGGAGGAAGCTTTCAATTTTTATTTTTTATTTTCCTTAAAGGTATTAGCACATCAGTGCCACCCTAATAGGCTTTTCTTTAAAAAATTGCTTCCTTCCCCTCCACAGAGGAGAAGAGGAGGTTTTTAATTTCCTAATGTCATGAAGTGGCTAAGATGTTTTCTTAAGCTACTTAATGATGCTGGGAAATTGAAACTGAATTTTAAATCATCGTGCTCTATTTTGATTCAATGCAAGAGATCACACATGCTGGAAATGAACCAAACTCATGTGATGGTACCCACACGTAAAAAAGTGGAACCCTAACAGACACCCAGAAAGGTGCCAGTAGGAATGCTCTAGAGCAGTGGCCCCCAACCTTTTTAGCCCCGTCGACTGGCTGGGGAAGGCGCAGCACCCAATCTGCTCTCATGCACATGCGTGAAGGAGTGTGCACTCTCTCGCATGGGTGCACACGCACTCATGTGCATGCGCAAAGGAGGGGCTGTTGTGTGGGTGTGTGCACATGCGCAAAGGGCAGTGCAGCACTCAGGGGCACTCATGCACATGCACAAAAGGGTGGGGTGGTCACATGGGTGCAGGAGCACACATGCAGGTGCAAATGGGCTGTGCAGGGAGTGCGTGCGGGGAATGGGGGGGGAGGTCTGTCTCCGCAGCCCAGTCCAGCTCCGGCCACAGACCGGCACCAGGCCACAGAACAGGGGTTGGGGATCTCTGCTCTAGTGAATGGGCTGGTTCACACTAGCCTTTATGTCATCTGATCACCGGAGAAAGGAGAGAACCAGTCCATCCCCACAGTGGACCAAACAGCAGAACAGATGCCCAGGTAGTCACCCCCTCACTTCAACATGGATGACAAAAAACCCCAGGGCAACAGACTACCTTGTTTCCCTGAAAATAAGACTGAACTTGAAAATAAGCCCTAGTATGATTTTTCAGGATGCTTGTAATATAAGTCCTACCCCCAAAATAAGTCCCAGTTAAGTGATATCTCACCCTCCACCATTGTGCAGCAATCAGAAGAAGATGACATGACTGTAAAATAAAACGTCACTTGAAAATAAGCCCTCATGTGTTTTTTGGAGCAATAAGACCCTGTCTTAGTTTCGGGGAATAAGAAGATGTATGACAAGCTTATGGTTGGGTAGCTCTGGTCTACACCACAGAGATACTGCCAGGGATTCTGGAAAAATGGCCAAAACGTTGCTGCCACTTTTGCTGCGCCCCTTCCCAACATCCACAAACAAGAGGCAGTTGCCCCACTCCATCCAGTGGTAGGACTGGCCCCACCAGAAATAGGTTTGGATCCAATAGGATCTAAGAGATTGTGAAAGAGGCAGAAGAAAGAAAAAGTACAAGCACCTAAAACTAAACCCAGGGGAACGATCATTGTATGTGTCCATGCGAACAAACAAATACACATCAAGAAAAAGGAGAGGACTGTGAGAGGAAGACCAAAGGAAGCACAGGGTGAGGGAAGAGAAGGGTGGGGCAAGGATCAAAGGAGGAAAGTTGTTGTTGGCATGACCACGACACAGTACTTTTACTCTAAAATCAGCTATTATGGCACAGGAAACTGACAAAGTACCCCCGCAGCTCTGGAAACAAATAAGAATTCTGCCACTGCATTCCACAGAAATAGGATTTTTGTGTTCTACAATACAAATTTATTTGAAGACATATATAGCAAGTAAAATGAGCAATCCTTATTTGATTGTCAGGGCTCCTTAGAGGGATTTTCAAACAAAACAGAACCTCAGCTTTGAGTGCCTTAGCATGAAACGCCCCTCTAAAAATAACAACGCTGTATCTGTTTTAGTCCTTACAGCAGCATCACTCGTACCAATAAAAATATTCAATAGAAACAGTCATTATATCTCAATAGGGGAATAAAATGACCAACATATGGAATATAGTGATATGTGATGAGAAACATCTTGTGACTTGAGTTTTCAGAAGCGTAATAATTCAAGGCAAACTGCGCCATCTTTGAATCGAGCCAGTTTGAAAAACAGCCTCGCTTGATTGTTCACTTCTTTTAAGTGGCAGCTGACAGGGAAATCACCATGCACCATATTGATTCAACTTCTACTTAAATTACGAAAGGCACATTTTATCTATGATATTTTTCTCTTTGAAGCATGATTTGCAGACAATTAGGATATGTTGAAATTTCCTGAGTTTTAGCATTTGTCTTACCAACTAATGACAGAAAATCTTCTAAGATAAGTATTCTCTTTCATTGGTTTGAAAGAATTATTTTTAAAAGATGCTAGGTACCTAATATTTCACATATGGATTTAAACCAGTGGTGGTTTTCCCCTCCTGTCTCCAAGCTTTTAAGCATGCAAACTTCCTTGACGGGGGAAAAAAAACATGGCTTTGATTAAATGATGGAGCATTGCCTAGCACTCTTTCATTTATCACTTTCTTTTGAGTGACACAAGGAATCCAGCAGAGCTGTTCTAGTGAAAGTATTCATTGAAATCCCCCTAAAATATGTTTGAATCTGGATTTCTGTGGCTGCTTTCACTTACAAACAGATGTACTGTATGCATAATGACTCACATTAATGTAGGCCAGGGCTGGGAGACCTGTGGGCATCCAGATGTTGCTGAGCTGTAATTCCCATCATCCTAGCTAGCCTGGACAGTGGTGAGCTACAGAGGGAGTAGCAGCTCATCAATACATATCTAGAGTGTCAAAGGTACCCCCACTTCTGCCCCCTCCCCAACCTGGTGATACACATTGACCGATCTTTTTACTAGAGCCACCTTCTAGGCATTCAAAAGCAGTTCAAACATTAAGGGTGATGATCCAGGTTTTTTTTTGTATTATATGCCATGAAAAGCTTGGGTTGCTTCTTAAATTTCAGGGATGGTGAACTTTTGGCCCTCCAGGCCCAGATCCACTAGTGGCAGCAGACTTACGCAACTCTTGTTTGCCCTAGCAGCTTCAGCATGAGGCATCCAACATCTGGTTGTGCACGTGGTTCTTCCTCCTCCTGAAAGATCCATCCCCATGAGCCAGGATAGCTGGTGACTGGAGGAAGTAGGGTGCAGGAGCTCCCTGCAGGCTCAGTGAATGCCATATCAGTCTGCTCCATTTCCTGAAATCTCAGGGAAATACTCAACCAAGGGGGTGTCTCAAGAGAAATATTGCAGGAAATGGGGATTGATGTTCATCTTATCAGGTAGCTGAGAACATTGATCTCCACCCATTCCCAGCTGTTGCCAGCACTCACATTGTGCCATATTGGCCCACCTGCACAAACACTCCCCCTGGTCACAAGTTCTTCCTCTGAAATCTCAGAGAATTGGATGTTATTGATCTGGCAGCCCAGTGGTAATGTGTTGTGTCTGTCCTCTTGGTAATGTAAATAAGAATAGGAACTTACAGATCATCATCATAGGCATCCTTCAGTCTCGAGAGACTATGGTAACATGCTCTGCATCGAGAAGTGTCCTCTCCCGAGCATGAAGCCTGGGTAAAGTAGTATGGAGGATAGGCTGTTACCCAAGCAGCAAATCCCCCCTCTCCACATTGCTGAAATGGTCCAAAGGAAAAGCAAGAGCCAATACAACTGGTTCCAGGGACGTCGCAGGAGTTGGCAGAACAACACGAACTGTCTTCGGGACTCTAGCTCTGTATTTTGCCTCTAGGTTAACTCCTGAAGCCTTTCCCACGGATCAAGGAATGATGTTTCTCCTCTAAAACGGTGCACGCCTTCTTGTAACCTCTTCCTCTCAAAGGAAGTTTTGTGAAAGTGGATTTGGGGGTATTTTTTTTCTACATTTTCTGAGGGTGCTATGATTTGTGGAGGGCCCCAGGTATAAAAATTGGTCCCTGGGCTCCAAAGGTTGTTCATCTCTGATGTACAGGAACAATTATATGTATTTTCCTCACTATTATTAGTATTAGTATTATTCAAAAACTCCAGGCACATTCAAAATTATAAAAAAATTGACTGGTATTATATAACAGATACAAGTTTTAACTAGAAACCTTATTATCTGTTAAATATCGGCGCAGTATGTATGCTGTTCCTAATATTGCTGGTTTTTGTAGCTCTGATCATGTTACTTCTGAGATCTGCAACCGCTTATTGTACTGTGTGAAATTTCTTGATATTGTTCCCAAAGCCCCAATGTCTACAGGGACCACTGAAGTGTGTTTCTTCCAGAGGCAAGATGTTTGGATTGCCAAGTCTCTTTATTTTGTTAGTTTTTCCAATTCTTTATTTTCAACTCTGGCATCCCCTGGAATTACAAGTGTCAATGATCCAGACATTTCTTCATTCTATTACTAATATGTCTGGTGTGTTATGTTCGAGGTGTCTATTTGGATCCAGAAATCCCACAGGATCTTGACTTCCTCACTTTATGACACCTTCTCTGCCTGATTTTCTCACAGGTTTTTGGAGGCTGGCGAGTTATATTTTTGGCAAAATGACCAGTGCATTAACTTTGCCACTCTATCATGTCTAATTTAGTAATCTGTTTGTGCAATCTCTGGACATTTACAGATGAGGTGTGACACAGTTTCATCTTTTCCTTGGCAGAGTTGACATTTACTGTTAGCACTGATTCCTTGTATCTTAACTCTTAGCTTGTTGCTGTTGCTGTTATTGTTAAAAAACACCAGGCACAGTCAATGAAAATTATAAAAAAACTGACTAGTTTTATATAACATAAATGTTTTAACAAAAAACCTAAGTATCTGTTAAATATTTGCGCACTGTGTATGCTGTTCCTAATATTACTGTTTTTGGTAGCTCTTTTGCTAGCTCTCTTAGCAGTGCTTCAATAGTTTCTAGGACTGCTGGATAATGCATTCAATAATAATAATAATAATAATAATAATAATAATAATAATAATAATAATAATAATAATAATAATAATAATAATAATAATAATAATAATAATAATAATAATAATAATAATAATAGAAGAATGCATTATCTGGCGGCCCTAGAAACTATTTAAACACTGCTAGTCGAAAACATACCTTGTGTATTTTTCCCCCATTATCCTTTTCTTGTTTGACTGTCATGGGCAGAGAAGAGATACTGCCAACAAAGAACAGACAGACATGCAACGGAAGTCTAGGAGTTGAGAAATTGAAAATATCAACTCCTGCCCAGAGTGTGCAGACACTATTGCAGTTACCAGATGTTGATCAGCCTGCAGGGAAATGGTGCCTGGAGCCAAGAGCAACATGCAAGCCCCCAGCAGAATCAAATAAAAGCTTGTTTTGAATTGTGCTTTTTTGCCATTTGTACCAATTTCTCCTACAGTTCTTGGCAATTCTGTCATAACAATATTGTTCCCCCCCCCAAAAAAAAGGTGGGGGGAAGTAGCAGAGAGAGGTGCACTGTCTTCCTGGCAACTACTGCCTTCTTTAGTTCAAAAAGAGGGGCCTATGACAACTGCACTGCCCGTGAAAAGAATACCGTATTTGCCGGCATATAAGGCGACCCCCCCAACATTTTCACTCAAAATGTAGAGTTTGTTATATACTTGCCATATAAGACTACCCCCTCTTCCGCATGCGTGATTCTGCTTTGGCTGCATCATGGGGAGAGTTCGTTTTGCCACTTTTGGTTCCTTTCGCTGGGAGAGAGCAAGGGTTTGCTGGAAGAAGGACAGCATTGGCACCGAACAGCTGACTGTCGGGAACCAGCAGAGAGGCGGCAGCCATTTTGAGAGTCAGCAGCCATGTGGTCGCATCTCAAAATGGCTGCCACCTCTCTGCTGGTTCCCGACAGTCAGCTGTTCGGCGCTAGAGCCAGGCTGTTCCCAGGCTACCAAGGAGGAGCTCGGTCTACTTGGTCTTACTACCAGGTAAGTGACTTCGCTGGGAGAGAGGGAAGATTTGCTGGAAGTGCACCCGGTGTATAAGACGACCCCCCCCCCACTTGGAGGCATATTTTTCAGGGCCAAAAAGTCATCTTGTACGCTGGCAAATACGGTATTTTCATTTGGGAAGGGGCATATTTCTTAATGTCTGGCTGGCAGTGATGTAAGGATTGAGCCCTGGATTGAGTCCTTTGTTGCATTCCATACAAGGGTAATCTAAGAGAGAAGCACAAGAGAGACAACACTTTATTTAAAGCCAAAGGTTTTATGTAGAAATGAATGATCTGTCAATTTTGGTATCCTTCCATTTCTTCTTTTCTCAGCATTGAGTTCAGTTTGTCTCATACATAGAGATTTATTTTAGCCTTTAATTAGATCCACCCCAAACTTTGATAATTAGAAAAGAAATAAAGAAAACTTGTAATCATTTTTGTGTATTTCTGGTTATACATTTATTTTTGTACATTATTTTGCCTGATATACACATTTTTGCAAGTAACTTTGCTAACAAACAAGCTGAAATTCTGTTGATACGACATTCAAACACTTCTAGCTAGCAATTAGCAGATAACCACTGGGATTCAAAGGGGTGTATGGACCCACAGGTTTGACATGTGTTTGAGAATCCCAGCAATGACTCATTAATTGCCAGTAAGAAGTGACGGAATACTTTTTGACATGCATAACAACAACACAATCTCAGCAAAATTGTTTTTGCATGTTATTTTTCCTAACATTTACATTTTTGTGGGCATTTTCTCTTAGTGTACACATTTTGTAGCATTTGTTGAGTGGAGAACTGCACTGCAAGATCGAGAGAAGTGCAAATGTTAAAGATATCTAAGGTTAACTTTGCATGTTAACTTGAAAAGGCAATTTAAATATATTTGTGTTAAGATGCAAAGCAAACCTATTTTCCATCTATACTCTGCCAAGAAGAAACTGAAACCCAACGTTTGTGCAGAACATAAACATTCCCTGCATGAAGAACAGTAAATGTGGGGTGGGGTTGGTGGTATGATTTTTAACCCAGGTGGAATATGATGTATCAAAAAAACTGTATGGGTTCCAGGGCAAAAGAGGGGTGGGTAGAATAGGAAGTTGGTATGATCCAACAAGGAAGGAAATGGTCTAGCAAGATAGGATGTCACACGAGATGCAAGGTAGAGAAGAATATGAAATTTTGGGAAAAAGAGGATAGAGATAAGTAGGAACTTACTTTTTTATAGTAAACATTTTAGATAAATAACATGCACCACTCTGTGACACACCATCCTACTAACTGTGAGAAGGCCACCAGACAAAGAGACCTCTGCCCTTCCTTAGAGTTTTAGAAAGCATGTCAGGTGGCACACATAGCTGCTAATTTGGAGAGGTGGTGTAACTGATATACCTAGTGCCCATTTTCTTTTCTTTTCAAAAAGTGCCTTGCTCTGTGAGACATGTTAGGCTAGGCTGGTCTGGACAACTGCATGAACTGCCATCTTTTCCCCCATTGACACCACATAGGAAAGCTAAGTCAGCAAGAGTGGCATCCAGAGGTGCAGGGTGAAGATAGTGGTTGCAGCAGCCATCCATCTTGTCTAGTCCTAATGTCAGGTTCTTATAAAGTTAACTGATGCTGGTATCAGACATGGTGGTACTCAGAGTGTCATGTAGACCGAGATTGAGAAGTGGAGGGTGTTGGTGGACAACTGAACAAATTCCCTACATTAATGAGATCACTTGACATTGCCAATCTAATTTTCTCTATCCTTATTCCTTGCAAAACGCAGCTGTTTGAAGCAGAGAATGGAGTAAGAGATAACAAGAAACAGGGAACAATTGCAAGAATTATAAGGCATCCCCCCTTTCCTCATTGACTGGAATGGCTGCTTCGAATTTGAGAGTGAGGTAAATATCCCACATGGAGCAACAGTGCTAGACTTGAGTCCCACCCATCTACAATTGCTCTTTCTCGTGGCTTACCAAAATTTTGGTGTCACGATCCCCACGTGGCCCCTGCTTGTTTCACCAAACTAAGAGCTCGTGCTAGCGTCTTTCAGCCACCACCAGTTGATTACATTAACATTATCTATTATGATGATAGATGTCCAGGTCATACGTCATTTTAAAAGAACCAAATAGAAATTGTTTATTGTTGCAGTTGTAGATACTTCAAGCAATGCTGTTAATTCTTAACATCCTCCTTCATCCACTCTCAACCACCACTCTCCCACCCAAACTCCAAAACTCTTCAATCTATTCAACTCTAACCCCCTATCTGAACTCCCCCTCCTCCTGCTGAGTCTCTTATACCTTGTGACTCTGCACCTTCAGCACTCCCATTGGTCTATGCAGATAGCCTATGAATATTCGTGACGTGGGCAGTCGCCACAGTGGGTTCTCCAGCCAAAGTAGTTTTTGACTGCCTAGCAGACAAACTATAACTTCCTTATGTGTTAGAGTTACACAGAGAACAACAGGTTCCTCAGATCTTGTATTAAAATAATACAGTGGAACCTCTACTTACGAATTTAATCCGTATTGGAACGGTGTTCATAAGTAGAAATGTTCGTTAGTAGAAGCACCCATTTCCCATAGGAATGCATTGAAAACCAATTAATCCATTCTGGCCAAAGGAAAAAATCACAAAAAAAGAAAAAAAAGAAAAGAAAATTAAACAGGGCAAGTCCCGTGCTGGGACTGGGAAAAAAAACTGAATCCAAAAATAAACTTTGGAGCAAGTCCCACGCTATGGCTGAAAAAAACCCACCAAAAAAACAAAACAACACAGAAACATTCCCCCCAGCCCAAACCTACCCTCCAAAACCCACCCAGAGGAAATTTTTAAAAGGAAAAAACACCACTTTATGAGTCCAAAGCCTCTGCGGAGGCTTTCTGGGCTTCCAAAGATGGTACGATCACCACACCAGGTGCCAGCTTCCTGGGCTTCCAA